>NC_022020.1:4572018-4577821 GCF_000317375.1 Microtus ochrogaster
CCTTCCTCCCTCCCTTCCTTCCTTTCCTTCCTTCTTTCCTCTCCACTTCTTTTCTTCATTTGGAGAGGGAGCTGTGCCCTGTTGCCCAGATTGGCCTTAAACTTTTAACATCTTAGTTTCCTAAGTGGCTGAGACTTGAGGCAGATACCTGCTCTTCTATGTATATTAAACTTTGCACACAATTTGATTATTTTTAAGAAACACATGATTATATTTGCTTCTTTATGAGCTAGGATTTCACACTGTAACCAAGGCTAACCTGGAACTATGTGGCCCAGGTTGGCTTTATTGTGTCTGTAACTATTCTTGAACATTTTTTTTTTGGACTTCTTGCTGCAAAGCTGACTCCACATATAGATGCACTCTGATAGCTGTGAAATCACAAGACACTTGCTTTCACGAAGTGTTGATCCCCACCACCCAGCTACACACACCTCTTCCCAAAGTCTGCAGCTGGCCAAACCACAAATCAGAAATCCTCGGCCCAAGGTGGAAAATATTCTTGAGAAGACTGACAAGTGGTGGGAGGAGGCAGTTTTGTTCTGAGGAGTGGGACAGGATTTTGTTCCTCTTTACTTATTAATTATGTGAAATCAAGAAAGGCAAAGAGAAATAGAATGGAAAATCTCAACACTATTTTTTCATTTTATTTGTCTGTGAAATATAGTTTCACTTCAAAATATGTGGTTGCTATTGTTTCACTTCTCCAGTGAAAACAGAGAGAAAATGTCTTACCTCTCCAGCATTCTTTCAGATTGTCAGAAACAGGAGAACAGCCTAATTTCCCTGAAATGCCGGTATCACGTGACCTCGGTACCACGCAGTGCCATTCTGTTGTGGTTCCTGGGCCTCTCGCTCAGACCATTTTTCAAAGACCTTCGGGATGCTTTTGGTGCCAAGTAGGTGCTGCCTGGATGCTTCGCGATGATGAACGGTCTTCTAAGTGCCTGTACTGAGCTCAAGAGAAGGAACACCGCAGCACGTAAAACGCCGTGCCAGATCGCACACAGCCGCCAAATCACATCCGCCCCTATCTCTCTGGACGACCCTACCCTCGCCCCTGAAATCTAGGCCTGGCACCTTGCCCTGAACCTCAGCCAACTGGACTTTAACAGAGCAGGATGGAAAGAGAGATCCAGATATGTTCCCCTATAAATCTCCTGTGGAGCCAAACCCTGCTGATCTGTGGGCAGTGGAGGAAGGGTGCAGAAGGTGTAAGTGGAGTTTGCAAACGCTCAAATTTTCTTTTAGACAACCATAGGCAAAAGCACTTTCAAATTCTCCACTTTCTGATGCACCGGGCCTGTGCATAGCTCTTCTGCTTTCTAGGTGAAGCGCTAACGTGAAGTGAACCAGCCAAAATGTAGGTGCCATGAAAGAGCTAAATGTAGAGCTCAGAAAGCAGGAGAGACTGGTGCTGGGGCCGCAGCTCAGGGCTTGCCTGTTGTGCAGGGAGCCCCGGCTTCCAGTCCAGCACCGAATGGACCAGACACTCCTGAGATCTCAGTACACGGAGGTAGTGGCAAAGCAATCCTCAGCAAGTTCGAAGTCAGCCTAGGCAAATGAGAAAAAGGATAATAATTAAAGAAAGAAAAACGAACAAACAGAAACACAAGAAGGGCCCAGAGTTCCCAGACTGGAAAATGAAACCCACATGGTTCAGTACCCATAGCTCTGCCTTCTTTAGCAACCACTGCAGGGTTAGCTTCTGCTAAGCTGCAATTGTTAGTCTGAGATTTTGAAATTAATATTTAAATGTCTTGGGTTAAATGTCTAAGTAAGAAATTGTATATGTAAGAGTCAAATGCTATATACAGCCGTGTGAGTGGGAGGTCACGTAATGGGTTGACAGGACACAGACCGAACAGCTCACTTGGGGCCCAGCTAAGAAAGCAGGTGAGATTGATGGGCAGGAAGAGCGAGAGAAGGGAGGGGGGGGACTGCAGGGCCCTTTAACATTTTGTTTAGTTAATTTTCAAATTGAGAATATGGATGATCCTTGTTTTTTTTTTTTTAATGAAGTTTTGATCTTATTATAATGCCAGTATCTGAGCTGGGATGCGGCTTAACTGGCAGAGTGTTTCCCTAACACACGAGGCCCTGGGTTCAGTCCCTAGCATCATATAAACTGCCTGTAGTACACAGACCAGCAATCCCAGCACTTGGGCAGTAGATGTGTTAGTTTAAGGTTATCCTCAGCTATGCTCAAGTCCAACCTAGGCTTATATGAGCTCTATCTCCAAAAACCAAACCCAAATCTGAAACCAGGTAACTGTAACTAAAGAACTTTAACTCAGAGCTATTGTGGGTAGAAATGCCTGACATCCTAGCTCAACAACAGCACACCAAGATTGACAGCTGTCTCCCATGTCAGAGACTGACTATGGCACTAGCCTCTGCTGCCAAGCGTCTAGAGAGAGGCTCTGACTGCAGACCCATCTCCTAAGGGAAGATTCTGATCCCAAAGCTGGGCCAGGGAGATGTCTCAGTGGACCAAGTACTTGCCAGGAAGCCCGATGCCTGGCACCCTCAGTGGACAGAGAGAACCTACTCCTGACGTTAACTTCTCGTGGTCACAAGCACACTGTGGCTCTCTCTCACACACAAATTAAATTGAAAAAAAAATTCAGAGGCCCAAGTACAGTTTCAGCTTCTAAACCACCATAAACTAGAAAGCACTCTAAGTTGGGTCTGGTCTGCATAAGTGAGAAATAAAAACCAAAATGTGAAAACAGGGTGTCTGGGTATGAAATCCCAGACACCCTGTTTTCACATTTTGGTTTTTATTTCTAACAGGTAGGGGTGTCTCCTGCCCCCCACCTGCTGCCCCTTTACCCCCTCAACACGTCTGCAGTATCCAAGCCTTAACCTGAAATCACTCAGCCAAAGTGTTCTGTTTGACTAGTCAGAGGAATTTTAAATCACATATAATATCATTTACGATTTCTGTTCACTGTGCCCACCGCAGTGCTGAAACCCGGGCCTCTCGCATGCCAGGCCAACACACTACCATTAGACCCTGCCCCAGCCCAGATTCTCACACAGTCTCAGCGTTTGATGTTACTTCCTGTCTGAAAAGTTAGGCTATCAACTTTTTTTCCCCACAAGAAAAAATAGTGATGGAAAGACGAACAAGTTTTCTCCTGGTGCCTGTGACAGCAAACAGCAGCCAAGGTTGTTATGTTTAGCTTTTTGCTGGTACATTCCTTTTGAATTTGACTCGAGATCCTTGTAGCCTCTGATTAGATCATTATAAATATTTTGTTTTCTAAATGTTCAAGATCCTCAAAGTAAAACATTTTCCCTAGTCAGGCTGGGGACAGAAAAGTGGGGAAAGGTGTCCCTGCGAGCATCTCAGAGGTCTGGCAGGCCAGGTCCACGATGACCACAACAACTGTGCTTTGATCTGGGTGTTCTTAGTGTTTATGTTGGTAACAGAAGATAACAAAATAGGGAGAAACATGCCCTGGGGGACCTTAGAATTTGTTAACTCGGGATAGGGAGTTGAGATATCTTGTTCCTTGACAACATGGAGAAGCCAGAGCTTACAAAGTTGGAGAAATTGAATTTCCTTAGGTATTTTATGTTTTATTCGTGTGTGTGTGTGTGTGTGTGTGTGTGTGTGTGTGTTCATGTGAAGGCCAAAGGACAACCTTGGGTTTCATTCCTAAGGTACTGTCCACCTGTTTTGTTTTGAATACAGAGTCTCTCCCTGACTTACAACTCACTGAGTAGGTCAGGGAGCCCCAGGAGCCCGCTTGCCTCTGCCTTCCCAGCATGCACCAGCACACCTAGCTTTTTCCCGTGGTTCCTGGGGATTTAGCTCCCCCCCCCACTTTCACAGCAAACACTTTACCCACAGAGCCATCTGTCTAGCCCTACTTGTTGCTTTCCTTTTTTTTTTTTTTTAAAAATTAATGAATTAGGGTTGGAGTAATGGAGCAGTCAGCAGAAGGAATCATACCAGTTCAATAAAGAAGGCACTACTGTTGTTGCCCCACCGAAGACATGGAGAAAATCTCAGTGAAGGCAGGCCTTGACAGGCACAGTACAAGTTACCAGGTTTGCAAGTAACTCAGCTCAGAGATGGCAGAGCAGTCAGAGGCCAGCCCTGAAATCTGTAAGACACTATTACAGACTGGGAATCCAAAGGAGGTTGGTGGGAGATCTCCATGGGACAGACACACACTCTCTCTCTCTCTCTCTCTCTCTCTCTCTCTCTCTCTCTCTCTCTCTCTCTCACACACACACACACACACACACACACACACACACACACACACACACACACACACGTGCTCCTTTTGTGCTTGTTTATTCCAAAGACAAAGTCAAGATTCCCAAGTGACCCTCCAGGCCAGCGTCTGAGAACTGGTTGTGTTCTCACAGGTAACACAGGGAGTTAGGTGGAGCGCCAAATGGAGGCAGATCGAATTAATACAGGCCAATTGGTATAAGATAAAAACCACTTTAATATAAATAGCACACTCACGCAACTGAAGTTCCCGCGATGCCCAGAAACAGGAAACAGGAAGGGGTTACCAGCGTCTGTGTACCCCAATTTATAGACGTTTGCTCGAGGCCTTCCCGCCCCCAAAGGGCGGGCTCTCTCTACAGGTAGGGGCTCTTAACTCACTGTCTCAGCCCTCTGTAGGGAGAGTGCAATTTGACTTACTTGTTTATACCTTGGAAACTATACATTTGCAGTTTAAAGTTAGACAACTTCTCAGAATACTTCCCAGTTCAGAGAGCAGGGAAGCCATACATATGCTAAAACACTGCTTTACTTTTTAAAGTAAATTTGTGGGCTAGGGTATAGCTTCCTAGGGATGTTGTCCTAGTATGTGCACAACCCTGGCTTCAATCCCCACCCCCACAGTGAATAAATAGATAAATAAACTGTATTTATTTATTGTATTTATTATTACTATTATAAAAATGAATAAATTTAGCTTTGTTCCTTCTGCTCGGCCTCAGTCCAAAAGGGGCTGTTTCTGCTCCAGCACTCATGCTAGGCATTATGGAAGGTCCTGCTTCTTTCTTTCTCTCTCTAGCTGAATCCTAAAACCTTTCACAGTCCTCTCCCTCTCCAGTTCTACCACCATAGGACCTAATCATCACAGAGGCTCTTGGTACAATGCTTGTACACAGGGATTACGCATTGCAGAAGCGTGGCCTCTCTGTTACTGATGGCTGCTAAGGATTTGCTGTTCACTTCCACTAAGACCACATCTTCAGTTGACGCTTGGTGCTTGACCCCTAGAAAGCTTCATTTAGGTAGCATGGAAGGGACTCTGTTCTAAAACAAACAAATAAAATCTGTCCCAGCTGAGAGCAGTGGCTCAAGTCCGCCATCCCTGTACTTGGAAGACTGAATTGGGAGGGTTTCTCTCAGTGCCAGGCTTGCTTTAAGCTACCGAGTGAGATGCTATCTTAAAGGGCAAAAGATAACAACAACAATAACAACAAAAGTCTCAAATTACCATCACCACCTCCACCACAGCTGCTGCCACCACCCCAAATGCTAAACCCAAACACTTTTTTAAAAAAAAATCTATCTGTAATTCTAGCATGTAAAGTGTACCAAGCATTTGCTAGACTTCCTTAGCCTCCTTATTCCCCAGGGAAAGGTGAGTGCGCTATCTGTCCATTCTGCAGCCCCACAACACACACAGGACAATCAGACATGATAGGGAGTCAAGTCAAAGCAAGAACTAAGTTTATTACTGTGAGCATCAGCTTATACAGGTTAGGTGACAACGTGTGATGTGGGGTACCTCCAGCCAATGAGAGACAGCCACGC
>NC_022020.1:4577951-4594456 GCF_000317375.1 Microtus ochrogaster
GGAGGGGCCTCTACCAAGATTTAGGTGACAACGTGTGATGTGGGGTACCTCCAGCCAATGAGAGACAGCCACGCTGGAGGGTCTCTACCAAGATTTTGCTCTCTCATCCTCACTCGGTTCCCTCAAACTCGAGCCAGGCTACTCTCTGTCTTATAGGCCTTGAGGTACAGGCCCTGAGATAATTTTGGCCCAACGTCTCCCACTTTTGTTTTCTATCCCACCCCCTACTCCAGTCACCAAGCCAGAATAGCCCACCAGGGAGAAAGTACTAGTCAGGGCCACCCCTATCTAGAGTTTTGGCCTGGAAACCCTCAAATTGAGAGTTCATCTGTAGGGTGAGATGTATCAAGCCTATCATAATGTACTCAAAGGGCCATGAGTTGTACCTGTTGTATCTGTCTTTGGGATGCTTGTTTTAGCCTTTGGAGAGGCATGGGCCAAAAAGATAGATCAATAAACAAATAGCCATCGGCCCAATTAGGGAAGAGATGAGTGTGGTAAGCCATGAGAACCAATTAGACCAGGTCTCATAAGGGATCTTTGTCTTAAATGAGTCAATATCTTTTCTTAACTCATCTAGGGTTCCTGTAACTATCCCGGAATAATCCACATAGAAGCAACATTCTTCTCCAAGTGCCCTGCAAATTCCTCCCTGTTCCATAAACAGCAAGCCCAAATCTCTCCTATTTTGTAAGGTTACCCTTTATGAGGAATTCAAAAACTTTTGTAAATAATGTAATACAGTCTCTGTCTTTTCTAATTATGTCCAGCCCAGTCTGCTCACATCCCAGGAAGAACAGAAATCAGGAACCCCCTCCCCCCCCCCGCCAAAGTTTCTAAGAGCATAGGCAGTCCGGTTGCTTCCTGGGCATACATAAAGGGCATCTGCAGGAGGGCATGTCTCCTAAGGACATGAGAACACCCAGGATCATTAGGGTAAGATGCCTTGGATAGGGTGCACCCCCATGAGCCTCCACATTCAGGTCTCCCTTTGACCCCTGGAATCCAGTCTCCCACATCTCAGCTCCCACAGGTCAAACATCAGGTCAGGCCACCACATCCGGGTGTCATCATCTGAGAAGTCTTGTTTAGGATCCCCCCAGTGCCAGCTCGACAGGATCCACCTTCTATGGTTGGTGGGGGCTTGTTTCTTGGACCTTAATCCCTGTGAGAAAAGTTAACATCTTTACCACTGGGAGCGTCATCTGAAATAGATAAACAGGCAACACTTTCCTCAAGGGTCAGTCTCCCTTGGGCAGTTGTTATTTTTCTTGTGTTTGAATTTAAAGGTTGTCCACCATAATCTCTTTCTTCCTTTATTGGTTGTCTTGTGTAGGAGGAAGCCACTTGTTGGTTTCCAGCTGCTCAGCCCCAAAATAATCACACAGAAACAGTATTAATTAAAACACTGTTTGACCCATTAGCTATAACTTCTTATTGGCTAACTCTTACATCTTAGTTTAACCCATTTCTAATAATCTGTATGTCACCATGAGGCTGTGATTTACTGAATAAAGTTTATAGCATATGTCTCTGGAGGCTCAATGACTTCTCCCTAACTCTGCCTTCTTCCTCCCAGCATTCAGTTTAGTTTCCCCCACCTAGCTCTGTTCTGTCCTATCACGGAATCAAAAGCAGTTCTTTATCCATTAACCAATAAAAGCAACACATAGACAGAAGGACCTCCCACACCAAGCTTGGTCATCCCCATTGTTTTGAGGGGAGGGAAGAAACTTTAAGTTATGAGCGGATAGCCATATAGCTGTTTCCCCTCTGGGAAGATACATCCATATCCTCAGCCCTGTGTCAAAAAGGGATCTGGGCCTCTCCATTGGTTAGTGAGAGGATCCTTCCACCTAACTTTTGAGCAGGGCCTCATTGGTAGGGATCCCCAATGTTTCTGGAATCTATTTTGTTTATCTGATTTTTGAAAATTTAAAATATTGATGGTTAATAATGCCTTTTGCAGTTGTAGATGGGGGACTTCTCCCCTTTTTGTTTTATAAGGACCTCTTTGAGATATTGGTGATGTCTTTCAACAATCGTTTGACCCTGAGGGTTGTATGGGATCCTGGTGATATGGGATAAATTCTATCTCTGGAAGAATTCTTTTAATGTTTTACTTATAAAATAGAGGCCATTGTCAATCTTGACCTGTTGTGGTAGTCCCAACGTAGCAAAACATTTTAAGAAGTGGCTTTTGGCATGGGTTTGCTTTTTCCCCTGAGTGGGCGGTATCCTAGCATGCCTTAGAGTACGTGTCTATGGTCACCAACATATATTTTAATTTGCCAAATGGAGGGTAATGTGTTACATCTGTTTGCCAGATGATATTGGATCCTAACCCTCTTGGGTTCACTCCTGGCCTTTGTAAAGGCGGGGGTTATGGAAAAACTGTTGGCAAGTCTTATATGTATAAACAATTCTTTTTAATTCTGTTGTGGGGTGCTGGGGATATCGGTACTTGAGTCCTCTCCAGTTGACATGAGTTAAGTCATGCGATTGGGTTGCATTTTGTGTGGGCAGAGTTGAGACCTCTATGAGACAGGTCCCTGAAGCTACAGCATCCGCAGCAGCATTCCTTTGGGAAATGAGGCCAGGGAGGTTTTAGTGTCCTCTGAGATGTTGAATATATATGTTTTTTTTCTACCTTTTCTAAGAGCAATCCGAGTTGTATCATCAGGGCAGAAATAGGATTAGCATCCAATCTGATATAGGCATAGGGTAAGTGTGGCGGTAGGTTCACCACATAAGAGCTGTCTGAACAGAGGTTGCAGGGTTCTGGGACCTCTTGTAGGGCAGTATATAAGACCATCATTTCCTTATATTGAGCAGATCCCCTACAAGGGAGAATTTTAGTAATTTTTGTCTTGGTTCCCCCTATAGAGAAAACTACAAAGGAAGCCCCATTCTTCCCACCATCTGTGCAAACAGCGAATGCTTGGGGCAGGGGCCTAGAAGAAAAGACTAAGGGGACTCTTCAGTGTAGTTCTTGATATAGCTTCACTAACCAGGACTCCCCAAAGTGGGTGTCCAGGGTCACCAGAAATCCCTCCAGGGTGAGGCTCAGTCTAGAACAATGTCTGGCCACCCATTCTAAATCCTTAATTTTGAATGGAATTATGAATTTAGAAGGATCTTTTCTATAATGTCTGAGGAAGGTGTCCCTGATTTTTTATGATCTTATCAGCTATTTGATCAACTAGAGAGTATACTCTGGCAGTGTCCCCAGGGTGGTGTGTACCCATTCTAGTGGTGACTGTGGAACAATGGCAGCTAGCACGCTCTTTCTCCCTAATAATATCCAGCCTTGGATTGGAATGTTAGGATTATATCTCACCAAAGAAGCCTGATGGAGCTCGTTGACGAATTCAGTGAATGCCAGATGACCCTCAGGGGGCAATGAAATGATCTCAGAAGGTTGTCTCCTTTTAGGAGATCATGTAACACATCTAGTCTCCCAGTCTCTACAGGCAACTGGGCCTTACCCAGTTCATTTCTCCCAGTGTCTTCTGTAACCCCAATAAAGTGAGAGGCTCAAGCAGGATTGGTTGGGGTCCATTCACTTTGGCTTGAGTAAATGTTAATGTCCCAATATATGAACTGGGGGTACCTTTTGTATTTTGTTTGTGGCTATTTTAAATACATGTTGTTGAAGGATATCAACAATAGTGGTTACCCAGGGAGTTAGGCCTGATTCCTCCAAATGCCCAATAATCAGATCATCCATATAAACATATAGGAGGGTAGTATCTTTGTCAAAATAGGGAGAAAGGATACTATACAAATATTGCTGGCAAAAGGCCAGACTATTGGCCATCCCCTGTGGGAGAACAGCCCATTCGTATCTCTCGTCAGGTCTAGAGGAGTAAACTGTAGGAATAGAAAAGGCAAACTTTTCACAATCCCCCTCATGAAGAGGGACTGAGAAGAAGCAGTCATTTAGATCAATTACAGTGAGGTGAAACTGGGTGGGGATTGCTGGGACCCAAGGTAAGCCCTTAAAGGGACCCCTACTAACCCCATATGGGTATTGATTGCTTGTAGGTCCTGTAAGATTCTCCAGGTCCCATTAGGCTTACATATCAGAAACACAGGGCTGTTCCAGGGGCTCATCGAGGGCCTTATCCATCCGTCTTTAAGCAGATTTCTGGTGATGTCCTTGAGCATCTTAAGTTCAGGTAATGGCCACTGCTCCATTCATACTGGCTTACCAGGTGCCCACCTAGTGGGGGAAGACCCTGGGGGCAATGGCCTCTATGTTTGGGGGTGAATCTAGGTGTCAAGGGTCTGCCTGATGATACTTTGATCAGTTTTATCATCATAATAAGCTAGGTGGTTAGTGGTAATAACAGCATCCATTTGTTTTAACAAATCTTGTCCCAGGAGGTTTGCAGACCACCCAGGGAGGATCAGAGGCCTGAACTTTCCTTTATCTCTGTCTGGCCCCACACAAGTGTGTGTTCATTTCCTCCTGGCAAGGAAGAAGCCCCCTTGTTTGCCCCAAACCCCTCTCCCATTTTATCCTTTCCAGGGCAGCTGGGGGCATAAGGAGGCGGCCACTCCTCATCACAGACAATGTCTACTTTCCTTTTTGTCTTTGCCTCTGCCTGCCTTATTCCTCCCCCTGGAACTGCTCTTCCATAAATTGTGCCCATTTTTTTAATCTTGTCCCTCATCTGTCTCCTTTTCTCCCATTCTTTTGGTTAATTGGTTACTTTTGGATTCTTCAGACCTCTCCTGATCTTTGACCTTTTTTCTGCTCCTCACCTATCTCCTTCTCCCCCACTCTCCTCTCCAGCTGGTTATTTTCAGATTCTTTTTAAATTGTTTTCTCTAATTCTTTTCAAAATTACTTTATAAATATCACTATTCAAAATTTCCACTTCCTCCCCTCCTCCCACTTCCCTCCTGCTCCCTCTCTCCCTTTCCCCCTTCCCCTCCAGTCCTAAGAGAGGGCAGGGTACTCTGCCCTGTGGGAAGTCCAAGGCACTCCCCCCTCCATCCAGGCTTAGGAAGGTCTGCATTCAAATAGAATAGGATGCCAAAAAGCTAGGACATGCAGTAGAGACAAATCCCAGTGCCATTATCATTGGCTTCTCAGTCTGTCCCAACTGTGAGCCACATTCAGAGGGTCTAGTTTGATCAGATGCTTGTTCAGTCCCAGTCCAGCTGAATTTGGTGATCTCCCACTAGCTCAGGCACACTGTCTCAGTGGGTGGACCAACCCCTCATGGTCCTGACTTCCTTGTTCATATTTTCACTCCTTCTGCTCTTTAACTGGACCTTGGGAGCTCAGTCCAGTGCTCCCATGTGGGTTTCTGTCTCTATCTCCATCTGTCACCGGCAAAGGTTCTATGGTGATATTCAAGATAGTAATCAGTCTGACTACAGGACAATGCCAGTTCAGGCACCCCCTCCTCCACTGCCCAGGGTGGGAAATCCCTGTGGACACCTGGGAACCCTTCTAGAGTCAAGCCTCTTGCCAACCCCACAATGCCTTCCTTAAATAAGATACCTTCTTCCCTGCTCCCATATCCATCCTTCCTCCATCTCAACCATCCCACTCCCTTAGCTCTCCCAACCCTTCTCCTTCTCTCTTCCCCTCCACTTCCCCCACCCTCACCCCCATGCTCCCAACTTTTGACAGGCGATCTTGTCTGCTTCCAGTTTCCAGGAGGATCTGTATATGTTTTTCTTTGGGTTCACCTTATTATTTAGCTTCTCTAGGATTGCAAACTATAGGCTCAATGTCCTCTGTTTATGGCTAGAATCCACTAATGAGTGAGTATATACCATATTCATATTTTGGGGTCTGGATTATTTCACTCAGGATAGTGTTTTTTATTCTATCCATTTGCATGCAAAATTCAAGATGTCATTGTTTTTTCACTCTAATGTGTATATGTGCCACACTTTCTTTATCCATTCTTCCATTGAGGGGCATCTAGGTTGTTTCCAGGTTCTGGCTATTACAAATAATGCTGCTATGAACATAGTTGAACAAATGCTTTTGTAGTACGATTGGGCATATCTTGGGTATATTCCCAAAGGTGGTATTGCTGGATCCTGAGGTAGGTTGACTCTCAATTTTCTGAGAAACTGCCACACTGATTTCCATAGTGGTTGCACAGTTTGCATTCCCACCAGCAATGGATGAGTGTTCCCCTTACTCCACATCCTTTACAGCATAGGCTATCATTGGTGTTTTTGATTTTAGCCATCCTGACAGGTGTAAGATGGTATCTCAAAGTTGTTTTGATTTGCATTTCCCTGATAGCTAAGGAAGTTGAACATGTCCTTAAGTATCTTTTGGCCATTTGAACTTCTTCTGTTGAGAATTCTCTGTTCGGTTCAGTACCCCATTTTTTAATTGGGTTATTTAGAATTTTAATGTGGAGTTTCTTGAGTTCTTTATAAATTTTGGAGATCAGATCTTTGTCTGATATGGGGCTGGTGAAGACCTTCTCCCAGTCAGTAAGTTGCCTTTTTGTCTTAATGACTATGTCCTTTGCTTTACAGAAGCTTCTCAGTTTCAAGAGGTCCCATTTCTTCATTGTTGTTCTTATTGTCTGTGCTACTGGGGTTATATGTAGGAAGTGGTCTCCTTTGCCCATGTATTGCAGGCTACTTCCCACTTTCTCTTCTACCAGGTTTACTGTGGTCAGATTTATATTAAAGTCTTTAATCCATTTGGACTTGAGTTTTATGCATGGTGATAGATATGAATCTATTTTCATTCTTCTACAGGTTGACATCCAGTTATGCCAGCACCATTTGTTAAAGATGCTTTCTCCCTTCCATTGTATTATTTTAGCTTCTTTGTCAAAAATCAGGTGTTCATAGGTTTGTGGATTAATATCTGGGTCTTCAATTCTATTCCATTGATCAATGTCTCTGTTTTTATGCCAGTACCAAACTGTTTTCATTACTGTGGCTCTGTAATAGAGTTTGATGTCAGGGATGGCAATGCCTCCGGAAGTTCCTTTATCGTATAGGATTGTTTTAGCTATCTTGAGTTTTTTGCTTTTCCATATAAAGTTGAGTACCATTTTTTTTGAGGTCTGTGAAGAATTTTGTTGGGACTTTGATGGGGATTGCATTGAATCTATAGATTGTCTTTGGTAGAATTGCCATTTTTACTATGTTGATCCTACTAATCCAAGAGTATGGGGGATCCTTCTATTTTCTGGTATCTTTAATTTCTTCCTTCAAAGACTTAAAGTTCTTGTCAAATAGATCTTTCACTTCCTTGGTTAGTATTACCCAAAGATACTTTATGCTATTTATTTGTGGCTATCTTGAAAGGTAATGTTTCTGTGATTTCCCTCTCTGCTTCCATATCCTTTGTGTATAGGAGGGATACTGATATTTTTGAGTTGATTGTGTATCTTGCCACATCACTGAAGGTATTTATCAGCTGTAGGTGTTCTCTGGTAGAGTTTTTGGAATCAATAATGTATACTATCATATTATCTACAAATAACGAAAGTTTGACTTCTTCCTTTCCAATTCGAGTCCCCTTGATCTCCTTATGTTGTCTTATTGCTATTGCTAGAACTTTAAGCACTATATTGGAGATATATGGAGAGAGTGGACAGCCTTGTCGTGTTCCTGATTTTAGTGGAATGGCTTTGAATTTCTCTCCATTTAATTTGATGTTAGCTGTGGGCTTGCTGTATATTGTTTTTATTATATTTAGGTATGACCCTTGTATCCCTAATCTCTCCAAGACCTTTATCATAAAGGGTGTTGAATTTTTTAAATGCTTTTCACCATATACTAAAATGATCATATTTTTTTTTCTTTCAGTTTATTTATATGATGGATTACATTGATAGATTTTCATATGTTGAACAAACCCTGCCTCTCTGGTACGAAGCCTACTTGATCATAATGTATAATATTTCTAATGTGTTCTTGGATTCGGTTTGCCAGTATTTTATTGAGAATTTTTGCATTGATGTTCATGAGTGAGATTGGTCTGTACTTTTCTTTCTTGATTGAGTCTTTATATGGTTTGGTATCAGGTTAGCTGTAGCTTCATAAAAAGAGTTTGGCAATGACTCTTCTGTTTCTACTATGTGGAACACATTAAGGAGTATAGGTATGAGCTATTCTTGGAAGTTCTAGTAGAATTCTGCATTAAAACCATCTGGTCCTGGGCTTTTTTTGGTAGGGAGGTTTTTTAATGACAGCTTCTATTTCCTCACTACTTATAGGTCTATTTAAATTGTTTACCTGGTCTTGATTTAATTTTGGTATCTGGTACTTATCTAAAAAGTGTCCATTTCTTTTACATTCTCCAATTTTGTGGCATACAGGCTTTTGTAGTAAGGCCTAATGATTCTCTGAATTTCCTCAGTGTCTGTTGTTATGTCCCCCTTTTCATTTCTGATTTTGTTAATTTGCATGTTCTCTCTCTGCCTTTTGATTAGTTTGAATAGGGGTTTTTCAATCTTGTTGATTTTCTCAAAGAACCAGCTCTTTGTTTTGTTGATTCTTTGGATTGTTTTCTGTTTTTCTATTTTGTTGATTTCAGCTCTCATTTTGATTATTTCCAGTCTTCTACTCCTCCTGAGTGAGTCTGCTTCTTTTTTTTTTCTAGAGCTTTCAGGTGTGCTGTTAAGTTTCCAATGTGAGCTTTCTCTGTTTGCTTTATGTGGGCACTTAGTTCTATGAACTTTCCTCTTAGCACTGCTTTCATAGTGTTCCATAGGTTTGGGTATGTTGTGTCTTCATTTTCATTGAATTCAAGGGAGACTTTAATTTCTTTCCTTATTTCTTCCTCGATCTAGGAGTGGTTCAGTAGTTGACTTTTCAGTTTCCATGAGTTTGTATGCTTTCTGGGGGCTAGTATTGTTGTTAAATTCTAACTTTAATCCTTGGTGATCCGATAAGACACAGGTGGTTAACTACAATTTTTTCGTATCTGTGGATGTTTGCTTTGTTACTGAGTATATGATCATTTTTTGAAAAGGTTCTATGAGATGCTGAGAATAAGGTATATTCTTTCCTGTTTGGGTAAAATGTTCTATAGATGTCTGTGAATTCCATTTGATTCATTATATCTGTTAGTTCTCTTATTTCTGTAAAGTGTCTGTCTGGTTGACTTGTCCATTGGTGAGAGAGGAGTGTTGAAATCTATTAGTGTGTGGGGGTTTGATATGTGATTTGAGTTCTAGTAATATTTCTTTTACATATGTGGGTGCTTTTATATTAGGGGCATAGATATTTAGGACTGAGACTTCATTTTGATGAATTGTTCCTCTTATGAGTATAGAGTGTCCTTCTTTTAGTTTGAAATCAATTTGATTAATTGGTTACTTTTGGATTCTTCATACCTCTCCTGATCTTTGACCTTTTCCTGTTCCTCGCCTATCTCCTTCTCCCCCACCCTACTCTTCAGTTGGTTATTTTCAGATTCTTTAGACCTCTCCCAGTCTCTGACCTTTTCCTTACCTGCCATTGGGGGAGGCAGAGCAGTGGGGTAAAAACATGCCTTAAGGGACATAATAGTTGGATAGCTCAGTACCTTAAGCGCTGGGTCATTTTTGTGTGAAGTTGCATTACCCATCGTGGGGTCCCACTCACCTTGATGACCACTTTGCCCTGGGATCAGTCACCCCACGTTGGGCACCAGTTGCTAGGCTTCCTTAACCTTCTTATTCCCCAGGGAAAGGTGAGTGCTCTATCAGTCCATTCTGCAGCCCCATGAAGCAGGACAATCAGACGTGATAGGGAATCAAGTCAAAGCAGGAACCCAGTTTATTACTTATATAGGTTAAGGGACATCATGTGATGTGGTGGTTCCTCCAGCCTATGAGAGACAACCAAGCCCTCTCTCTGGCTGGAGGGGCATTACCTAGATTTTGCTGTCTCATTCTCACTCAGTTCTATAGCTAAAGGAAGACAAATCACTGCTCATGGAACAGTTGAGCCAGAAATGGGAGATTTTCTTTTCCTACCTTCCTCCCTCCCTCCCCTCTTTCTCTTTCTTTCTTTCTTTCTTTCTTTCTTTCTTTCTTTCTTTCTTTCTTTCTTTCTTTCTTTCTCTCTCTCTCTCTCTCTTTCTTTCTTTCTTTCTTTCTTTCTTCTCTCTCTGTATTTCTTTCTTTTTTCTTTCCTTCCTTCCTTTCTTCCCTCCTTCCTTCCCTCCCTTCCTCCCTCCCTTCTTTTCTCTTTGGTTTTTCAAGACAGGTGTCTTCAAGTCTCTGTGTAGTCCTGACTGTCCTAGAACTTACTTTGTAGAAAAGGCCAGCCTCAATCTCAGAGTTCCACCTGCCTCTGCTTCCTGAGTGCTGGGATTAAAGGTGTGCTAGCATACCTGCCTGGGAAGTTGTCACTGATTGGAGTAACACAAAATGTCCTGTGTTCCAGGCACTTTACTCAATCTTTTCACACACTGTTGCTATATGCTAGTTACTTTACTATTACCATTTGATGGCCTAGGAAAGTTGAAGATCAGAGAATGTAAGTGGTACATTCAGATTGAAGCTAGCATTCTTTCTTTATCTGGCCTCTGTTCCCCTTTCTTTCAATAAAGTCTAACTATGTAGCCCATGCTGGTCTGAAATTTGCTGTGAATCCTAGACTTGCCTCAAGCTCACAATCTTCCTGCCTTTACCTCCCCACTTCTAGGATTGCAGGTGTGCACTACCCTACCTGGGTCTATTCTCATTCTGTGGGTCACTACCAGCTCCTTGAAGAACCCTATTGATAACATGGTGCCTGCTATAGTAGACACTCAATAAATCAAACTGGCAATATCCCAGTCTTAGACATACTGAACTTCCCTAGAGAGGAGGCAGATATGAAGAAAAGACACAGGCTGAGTTGTGTGGAACATGGGCTGTGATTATGATGGGTCCTCTTGTCGTGCACTGTGTTTGGATGATGAAGTTTGTGTGTTATGTGGTGTCAGATGATGTGGAGGAAGGCAGGCTCTCAGTGCAGCGGGAAACAGGGAATAGAGATAGATAAACTGGAGCACCCTAGGGGACCTTGTTTTTCTCTTGATGATGTATGGATGTTTTTATTGTTTAAGGCTGTGTGAAGACTTGGTCTCTGACAAACCCCATAGAAATAGTTCCAGGGCTCTTCTCTATTTGTGGAGCTTTCCAAGATTCTTACAGGTTTGGTGGTGTGTTCCTTTTTGGTTGCTATGGTAAAATGTTCTGATGAAAGCAAGTTAAGGAAGGAAAGATTTATGTTACCTTATGGTTCCAGTGGGGGTTGGAGTCCATCATATCAGGGAAGGCATGGTACAGTGGCAGGAACCAGAAATTGATTTATCACATTTTTATTACACACAGGAACAGAGAGAAAGAACAGGAAGTAGGGTGAAGTTATAAACCTTCAAAGCCCACCCCCAGTGAATGTCTTCCTTCAGCAAGCCTACATCTCCTAAAAGTTCCACCTGCCAACAGCACCACCAGCCGAGGTACCAAGTACATGAGCCTATGAGGGACAGTTCTTGTTCAGACCACCACAGGTCAGACTGCTGTGGGCATCAGGACTCAAGGGCTTTTCTCAAGTCTTTCCAAAGCCCACCACAGCCATGGAACTCGGGTGCTCATTTCACTTTTGAAAGCACACAGGGTATTGATGAGTGCATCTCCTAGCCCAGAATTGCCACCTTACTTCAGTATTTTAGTTTTATCACTTGGTTGTTTTGTGTATGTAAATTTCCTTTTGTCTTTTGTCCTTCACAGGGGGTCTCACTAGTAGCCCTGATTGGCCTGGAGCTACTTTGTAGACCATGCTGCCCTCTTAATTGTAGTGATTCTCTTGTCTTTATCTCTCAAAGGCTGGAGTTACAAAATTCCTTCTTTATGGACGGTGAAGAAAAGCAAAGTTGGATGTAGTGGATGGTGTGATCCAAGAAGCAGGAGAATCAGGAATTCAAGGTCATTCTTGGCTATAGAGCTAATTTAGTACTCCGCTGAGTCACATCTTAAAAAGTAGAATGAACCAACACAAAAGCAGAGAGTATTAAACATGATGGTGGTGCATAGATATGAGGGTAGAGTGAAGTGCTGGGAAGCATTTCACATGTGATACATCTCCAGCATGTTCAAGAAAAGTTAGGAGTTGAGCTTAGGACCTAATACATGCTAGACAAGCACTCTACCAACTGGCCACAACCTTAGCCCTAAATATAAACACATCAAAAACAACTTTTGCAATCATTTATTATATATTGTGTATGTATGTTGATTGCCTTGGCAGGTTACTTAGTCTAGGGTTAGTAACCCGCCTGGCAGTTCAGTTATTCCAGGGTCACGGAGAGGAACTATCTGGAAGATAAATGGGCTAGGAAAGAGGAAGGAGGCTAAGTGAGGGGGTTCTTGTCAAAGCCTCAGTTTATTAGAGATGGGGTGCAGCTTATATAGGGTAAGGAGTTGGGGGATGGGCACAGGGGCCTGGGCTCTTGCCGCGTGGTTCACGTTGGTCACGTGGTCCGTGTTGGTCACGTAGGCAGGAGGTTATCTTCGGTCAGGTCACTGTAGGCCAAGAAGTCACGAGTTGCCACACCTAGTTCCCTAGATAGTTTGGAATGTGGGGTGGGTTCAGCTAACAGATAGCTCTCCATTAACAGCCAATTTGGGTGTGGGGTAGGCTCTGTCAATAGAATGATTCCTAACACAATTAGGGGTGTGGGGTTCTCTGCAGACTCCCCAGGGTGATGGTTCCTGCAATGATTTTAGGAGGAAATTGGCTCCTAACATATGTATGTATGTGTGTAAGTATGTATGTATGTATGCATGCATGCGTGTAGGTCAGGAGGCACCACATGTATAAGTTAGAGAGCAACTTATAGGACTTAAATATGGAGTCACCATCCTAAAGATTAGTGTTCCAGGGTCTGGAGTGATGGTTCAGGGTTGAGACTTCTACAGCTCTTCCAGGAGATCCAGTTTTAGTCCCCAGCACCCACATCAGGGGATCACAACCATCAGCAACTGTACACATTCACACAGGCACACTGAAAAAGAAATTAAAGAAAAAGAAAGAAGAGAAACAGACTCATTTCCTAGAGGTGAACTTGCTTTGCTCTTTACCTCTGGGGTAGAAAGAGCTGAGTTCCTTTGCAAATGCATCTGAGAACACAGGTTTCATTCCCCCACCCCTCACTACCCTCCAGCATATCACATCCCAGAGGCCAGGTGTTTCCCACAGGACAGAACTCCTCAGCTCTAAATCTCTGACTATCATGCCAATGCTTGAGGGGATGCCCTGCAGGAGGACACTTTTGGGACTCAGACTCTGCACTCCCTGCAAGCCTAGTGGGGGAGAGCAGAAGTGGGGAAATTTATTGTCATCTGCTTGTCAGAGGTGATTGTGAAAACCTATATTTTATTGATGTAAGAAATGACATGCTACATTTTTGGTTCTGATAGCTCATCATGCAAAGTAAATTTTATTTAAAAATATTGGGGACACAAGGATCTTCGGGGAATATGGAAAATGCTTTTCCATGAAGTCATTTGAATTAATTACAATTTTAAAATATTAGGCATAGTTTAAGTGTTAGGCAGAGTGTTTTGATGTATATGAATGTAGTTTTCATGGTTACCACAACCAAGTCAGTTAATGTGTCATCTTACAAATTACTTTTTAAAAGCACCGTAAACGTAACCACCAAATATGACTCTGGGACTCAGGGGCTCAGACAGGCTTGCTGCACGTTTAAGGCCAGCCTGAACTATATAGCTCCATCCTTGTCAGGGATACATAGCAAGAGACTGTCTCAAAAAATCCAAAGAAATGTACATGTAGCTATGGCTATGTCTGTACCTGTGTGCATTCCTTTGTCTACACTGGATGTTGCATGTATATATTTACATAGATGACTGCCTACATGTAAAAAAAAATCCAAAGAAAAACAACCACAAACCAAGCCAAACCAAATAAATAAAAACAAGACCCCAAAGAACAAAAACAAAATAAAAATCAGGGCTGGCAGGATAGCTCAGTGGTGAAAAAAAGCTGGAAACCTTATGCCTGCATTCCATCCCTAGAACTCCAGATGAAAGGAGAAAATGGGCTCCTCGGAGCTGTCCTAGGGACACTCTGTGGTGCAGATTTGCATCTGTGTTCACACATTCTTTATATACACATTATCATCACACACACACGCACATAATGAATAAACAGAAATAAAAAAAAATAAATCACTCCTGTGGAGGTTTGAAAGAAAATGGCACCCAAAGGGAGTGTCACTATTAGATGTGGCCTTGTTGGAGTGGGTGTGGGCTTGTTGGAGGAAGTGTGTCACTGTGGGGGCGGGCTCTGAGGTCTCCTTTCCTCATGCTACTCAGAGTGTTCAGTCTACTTCCTGTTGCCTGTGCTTTGAAAACACAACTTCAAAAAACAAATAAGGGGAGAGTTATATCTTCAGTCTGTGATGGAAAGGACCCAATCCTGTTTTAATATGGGGCTGAGGGCATGTTTGTGTTTTATCAGAGGAGAATGAAGCTTGGTGCCTTCCTGAGCATCTCATCTGGTGTCATCTTGTCCAGCCCTGATGACTCAGTAGCTGTTGTTCCTTTGGAAACTACAACTCCCAGACTCCTCCTGGACTTTGGATACCTGTGCGCACACCTGCGCACAGGTATGGGACATCCTTCCCAGACACCCTTGCGCTCCCCGTTAAAAAGGCAGGACCACACGAGGCTCTCTCTCTTGTTTGCCTTTCCTTGTGTGTCCTGCACATCTCCCCGCCCTTCTGTGTTCCCCTCCCCCATTAAAGTGGACCCACGTGGGAGCCGCCGTGCCGTGTCTGTGTTTGTTCCGCCGTGTGTGTCCTGTTTTTTAAGAAGAACAGCCTGTGTTTTAAGAAGAACAATAATTGGTGCCAACCAACTCGGGGACTTCCCGTCCCGGGCCTTCCACCTGAGGCCTGGCCTCCGGGCCTTTGGTGCGCCTCCCAGAGTGCCGGACGACCTCCTTCCCGGGGACGAAGTCTACAACCAGGACCTGCCTACAACCACCTCCATCTCCAACTGATACCAACCAATTCGTGAGTTTACCCCCACTGGTTCTCTCCCCGTCCCACCTAGGGAACGCCTGGCCAGCTTTCTCTGGCATGTTCTGGGTTGAGTTGTCTACCCCCTTTTTCCTCTACCCCGTCCCTTCCTTGGTTGACCATAGCTCTGCCTGCAAGTTGAGGATTTGGTGTCCCCAACTTCTTGCCAGGAATTTGGTGTTCCTGGCCCGCCAGGAATTCGGTGTTCCAAATTCCTCTTCTGCCTTTCTCCTCCTTTCTATTCTTTCTTTCACGTGTGGGCTCGTCACGGGACGGGCACCTCTTCTCGGCTGAACGGTCAGCCCCAAAAGGCTTAATCTTCCCCTCCTAGCCGGGATTTTCCTGTCGGTAGCTAGGCTCGGGCCGATTTTGCCTATAGCACGGCCTCTCGGGGTTCAGGGACGCCTGGACTCGAGACGCCTCGCTTGCCTTCTGCAGGCGGATTTACTGATTAACCATGGGAACTAAAAATTCAAAGCCAATTTCTCCAAACTGCCCCCTCGGTCAACTCCTAGAATCTCTAAAGCCTCATGCTTTGATTCCCTCCATCAAGTTAAAGACGCTGACGCGTCTCTGCTCCAAAACCTGGCCCCAATATAAGCTGGAGGATGGTTTCCACTGGCCCCCCAGGGCTCATTTGATTCCGATATTTTACGGGAGCTGGCCAATTTTTGTCACCGGGCTGCCAAATGGAAGGAAATGGCTTACGTAATGGCCTTCTTTTATATGGCCCTGAAAACTGATCCGTCTACAACTTCACAATGCCCTCCTGCTCACATGTTCCTAGCAATGTCTGCCCCACAGGAACCTTCCACTCCAGCCATGAAGATGGATCCAGCGGACGAGCCTCTGCTCTTCCGGCCTCGAGGGACCACCCCTCCCACCCCGTCTGGTCTTGTGACACCTTAACCGCTTCTCTTCCTTCAACAGGTTCCGGACACCAGAAAGGCTCACCTAAACCTTCCCCCCATGATGCCTCTAACTGTTCCACTCTCAGGTCTCTCTCCCGTTCCCTGCCGCATAAACAGCTCTCTAGATCCAGGTCTCTTTCTCCAAAAAGTTCCTGTTCTCGCCAGAGTTCTGGCTCCCCATCCAGCCTTTCTGATACACCTCCAAATTCTTCCCGTACTTGGTGGCGCAAACAATTAACAGTCTCTTTCCATCACAGGCAGCCGGAAGCGTCCTCGGATTCCTCCCTGTCTTCCCCTCCCCCAACCCCGCCCCCTCAGCCCTCCAGAGTGCCTTTAAGCTCCACCCCCATCCGCCATCTTGCCCCAAAATTTACCCCACCCCTAACGCACTCGTGGGCCACAGCGAGCGCGTCGCGGGCCACAGCGGAGACTGCCGCTAGCCAAATTAAGCCAGCCACAGTTCTGCCCTTGCGAGAAGTGGCTGCTACTGAGGGGTTAATGAAAGTCCGTGTGCCGTTTGCCCTATCAGAACTGTCTCAAGTCTCTAAGTTGTTGGGGTCATA
>NC_022020.1:4594766-4595682 GCF_000317375.1 Microtus ochrogaster
ACCAGGAGCCCCACTGGGACTATAACTCGCCAGGGGGAATTCTGGCTAGGGACCGGTTCATAACTTGCCTCATGGTTGGACTCCGCAAAGCTGCTCTTAAACTGGTAAACTATTCTAAGCTCCCAGAACTTTACCAGGATACTAAGGAAAATCCTTCTGCTTTTCTTGACGGATTAACCAAAGCTTTGTTACAGTTCACAAGTATGGATCCAGAATCTACTGAGGGCAGACAGTTCCTGATGTCCCATTTATTCAACCAGTCCTACCCAGACATCAGTGCAAAACTTAGGCATATGGAGAAGGGTCCCCTAACTCCACCGGCAGAGCTCCTGGAGATGGCTTTCAAGATTTACCACGCAAGGAACGAAAAAGCCAAAAATCGCTGCCACGTAGTTACTGCTCCTGCCCGACCAGCTGAGGCAATGGACTCCACTGCCCGCCCTGTCCGCCCTGCTCCCCCGCCCCCGCGTGAGCCGCCTGGCCCATGTTTCAAATGCGGTAGGCCAGGTCACTGGGCAAAAGGGTGCCCCAATCCCCATCGCAGCCCACGGGGCCCCTGCCCTAGATGTCGGAGGGAGGGCCACTGGTCCGTGGACTGCCCTCGTGCGTTCAACAATGCGGGGGCAACCAGCTCAGAGGTTCCCCAGGCCGACTTACTGGGTCTGGCTCTGGAATATTGACGGTCCCCGGGCTCCATCGACCCGACCGCCACGCCCATCTGCAACCGGGAGCCACGGGTACTCCTTACCATTTCAGGTCGTCTTATTTCATTTCTCTTGGATACCGGAGCAACGTATTCGGTTCTAAGAGAATTCTGGGGGCCGACCTCTCCCTCAAACTCCCCTATTGTTGGGGTAGGAGGGCAGCCTTATCTACCTCATCAAACTCCACCTCTCAATTGTGTATTTAGAGGCAT
>NC_022020.1:4598042-4612173 GCF_000317375.1 Microtus ochrogaster
AAATGCCAGCGGCCAGGACAGAACCACCAGGACACCGCCAAGATCATCGGATACACCCTGGACCCCTCAATGCCCAAAGCCAGCAGGAAGCAGTCATGAAAGAACGGGCTACGCCCCTATTCCCTACCTTCTAAGGCCTGCCCAATTTTTTTTAACAAAATAAAAAGGGTGATATGTTGTTCCTTTGGAAACTACAACTCCCAGACTCCTCCTGGACTATGGATACCTGTGCGCACACCTGCGCACAGGTATGGGACATCCTTCCCAGACACCCTTGCACTCCCCATTATAAAGGCAGGGCCACACAAGGCTCTCTCTCTCGTTTGCCTTTCCTTGTGTGTCCTGCACATCTCCCCACCCTTTTGTGTTCCCCTCCCCCATTAAAGTGGACCCACGTGGAAGCCGCCGTGCCGTGTCTGTGTTTGTTCCGCCGTGTGTGTCTGTCTAAGTTTGTCCTGTGCCCTGTATTTTAAGAAGAACAGCCTGTGTCTTTAAGAACAACAGTAGCTATGGAGGCTTCCCAGAGGAGTTGGAGTGACACTTCTGAGCCTGTGTTCCTGACCCTCTGATGTCATGCTGCAGTCTGAGAAGGGAAGGAGATCATGTGATAGTTGATGATTCCTGGTTTCCTGATAGACCTGCTACACAAATATCCAGATCTTAGTGAGTCCTATTTAATTTGGAGCCGGACCAACAATGCTGACTGAGTGTCTGGTTGTGTATCTACACCATATCTTGGGGCACAGAAGTTAACTTTGCCAGTATGGTGTTCAATCTGATGTTGAAATAAAGGACCGGAGAACTGGGCCTCAGAAATTTCTCCACTGGGTGAAAGAGACTTGTTAGAGCAATGAAGCTCTGTTATGGAGGCAATGTGTGACTGAAGCCCCTCTTCAGTGAGGAGAAATGGTGTAAAAGTTTTTGCTGCTACTCAGAGACTGGGACAGTTTGAACTTATCTTTGAAAGCTGGAAGCAGCAATGCATATGGACTACAAGAGAGGGAAAAGACTCATAAATCACCCATCACAGAAACCCTTTCTTGTCTTTTGATTAGAAAGGATTTAAGAGAATTGAGAGTGACAAATCATGTGTTTATTATTTTATACTAGAATTATGGTATTGACCTGATAACGTTTGCAACACTTTGATTTACTATAAGTATATTATTGGTTAGAAAAATTTGACATGATGCTGTTCTTAGATTTAGTATATTTAATATGACTAGTTTGGATTTGATGCAGCTAAAAATTATTAAGGATATCCTAGGCAAAGTTTAAAAAGACCATCCCATCTCGGTCATCCTCTAATCCTTTATCAGTAGCTATTATGACCATAGGAGCAGGTGTTGCACAAAACATTATCTTCTTGCTTATGATTAGCTAGGTGTTTGTGAACTCTCTTGATGAAAATTCGTTTCAGAGGTACACAGTGCCTAGCTATACACCCTCCCTTAACTACACCTTTTAAAAAAAACAAACAGAGAGTGGTAGTCAATGACAGGTAAGATCTGTTTCCCTACAGGCATTCTAAGACAGGACATGTATGGCAGAATGTATGTACTGATGGCAGGTAAGTCTGGAATATGGAAGAAGATGCCTAAGACAGGCACAGTTGTCTGTCCTATAGCAAAAGCACAGGCTTTTATAAATAAATTAAAAAGGGAGGAATATGTAGGAGCCAACAGAAGTGGGCTATTGACAAGAGGTTTGATTTAGTGTGGCCACTAACAAGATATCTTGACTTAGGGTGTGATTACTTGGTGTTTTGGGTATTAAGATGGCCCACAGAGGTGGATACATTCCACCGTGAACAAAGGTCAGCATTCAGACCTATTCCAGCTCCTTCAAGGAGGTTTGACCCAGGGAGTGGCTGCCTGCAGGACACTTGGCCTAAGGTGTGGTCGCTGCATGTCCTGCCTAAACAAACAGAATACTTAACAGTATAGTTGCCTGGTGCTTCAGGTATTGAAGAAGTAATTGCCTTATTTGTTCTTTTTGTCATATTAAAGCAGTCTTTTGCCTTCATCCTCTTTTTATAGATTGGGGTATATAAGCACATGAAAAATAAATGCTGGCAAATTCAGTACTTCACGGGATTGCCCTCCCAATTCTATTCTGTGTCTCTGTGTTTTTCTTTCATATCTCTGTTCAGTCTACTTAGCATTTACTTGGTGTTTCTAATCCATGCATCCTTCCCTGGAATGTGTAAACCTCATCAAGGTTGGACCCTGACTCTGTGGCGTACATTTGCATCCATGCTCACATGTTCATACACATTATCATCATACACACACACAAATAATGAATAAACAGAAATAAAAAATAAATCACTCCTGTGGAGGTTTGAAAGAAAATGGCACCCAAAGGGAGTGGCACTGTTAGGAGATGTGGCCTTGGAGTGGGTGTGAGCTTGTTGGAGGAAGTGTGTCACTGTGGGTCTTGGCTCTGAGGTCTCCTTTCCTCATGCTACTCAGAGTGTTCAGCCTACTTCCCATTTGCATAGCAATATATAGCAGTTCCTTGTCTAGCACCACATCTGCCTGCACACCAGCATGTCCCACCATGATGATAATGGACTAAACCTCTGAAACTATAAGCAAGTCCCAATTAAATGCTTTTCTTTTTTAAGAGTTGCTATGGTTATGGTGTCTCTTCACAGTGATCGAAACCCTAAGACAACTTTCAAAACAAACAACACAACTTTTTTGAATGAAGAAAACAAACCCCAAGCCATTTTTAAGACTTGGAAGGCCCATCAAATCCATTTATCTTCTTTTTTAATCGAAGGGGACAGTAGCCAGGACTAGAACCAGGAGCCTTGATCTTAGCTGGGTGTGACTTCTGAGACCTGCCTAAACACAGACTTCTCTGTCAGCAGCCGTGGCTCCTACAGCCTGTGAGGAACAGCTTTGTGGGCTCTAGGTCAGCCAGGCAGACTAGCACACAAATCTGAAGTAGCAAACCATGATGAAGCAGTCACTAGAGCAAAACACAAAGCCTACAGATGGACCAGACTCGAGCCTAATGGAGAAACACACACCTCCCTCGTCTAAGATGCCTGTACCTCTCATTATGATGCTGGTAGAAAGAAAACCAGAGTCCACCATGCCCACATCTTTTACAAGGCCCCTCTGAGTTCTCAAAGCTAAAGGTCTCTGAGTTCCTCCAGCCATTTCCTCACTCCAGGTACTCCCACAGGCCCTGGAATGTTCCCAGAGGCCCCTAGGAATTAGGTCTCCATCCTCACCCCCCAGTACAGCACTTGCAGGGAGTTTAACAGGCCTACACTTCACAGTTTGAAGAGGCCTCTTTTCCCACTGCTGTTGCTAGGGCTGCTGCTGCCTCCAAGGCTGCTGTCCGGAAGAGGACAGTTTAAACAGGTCTTATCACTGTGTATTCAATCAAGGTTTATGAGGGCTGATAAAGATGTCACCAAAGCTCCACGTGTTCACTGAAACTCTATTCCCTGATGGGATAAAATGCAAAGGTGTCTGTTTTCATTTTGTTTTAAACAGAAAATTTTGGAATAAACACATTTTGTTAACTATGGTGCATGCAGACAAGCCATCAGTGTGAGCAGTCTGGTTATGGTGCAGCATAGGTTAGGTCGGCCTGCAGCTCTGATGATAGCGCTTTAGTCCTTTGGCCTCACAAGCCGCACAGCCCTATCTTCAACATCATGAGTGATCACAATCACTTGTTTAATATCAGTGCCAACCCTGCCCTTGGCATAGGTGCAGCAATACACCATTGTGTGCTTTTAATTTTGTGTCCTTGTATGTAATTGAATCATAGAACAAAAACACATTTGCTTTCATCTTTAATTTTAATAAGAGTCTTATAACTAAGTATGTTTGATATATTACCTCTTCTGTTAGAAAAAATGTTTCCTTTATGAAACCGTCTTTGTATATATACAATTAGAACTGCAACAAAGCTAACAGGGTCATGACAAAAGGCCCTGAGCTGAGGACCTTTGTATCCTGTGAGTAGCCATGTGTTTGCTTATCTGGAGGCCTGTGCTGGCCTGCACCTTCCACATGGTAAAGTGTCTCAGTGGCTATGTAACATAGTTCTGTTGATAGGCCAAGGCACAGTTGCAGAAAACAGGACAAGAAGCCTTGTAGTGTTACAAGATTTTCTCCCAGTTTTCAGTTGAAAAGGCTCAGTGGCTTGACAGCTATTTTCTGCCTTCTGATAACTAAGTAGAGAAATCCTCATTACAGTGGGCTACCCAGTCTCTACCAATATGGTGAGGCATTTTACCATATCTGAGTCCTTGATCATCAAATTTAAGTTTTAGGAAATCAAATTACCTGTCCATTCAATACTATTCAGTTGCACTTAATGGCTTTCCTTCAATGTGTGAACACACCTCTTCTCCACATGGGCAGGCTCCGTATAGATAATTGTGAACACACCTCTTCTCCACACGGGCAGACTCTGTACACATAACTGTGAACACACCTCTTCTCCATACGGGCAGGCTCCGTACAGATAATTTTTTCATTCTGTCCAGCCCAGGAGGGAAGAGGAACCACTATGACAGCACGAAAGGTGGAGGTGGTGACTCGGGGAGGGGAGGGCCAGCCTGAGAGCTTTCAATAAGAAAACTGACAGCAACATTCAGGGTCAGACCCCAGGGAAGAGCTTCATACAGGGGAAGGATATGGTGGCCAAATGCTATCAGGACCTTGGATGAAATAAACTTGCACCCAGGTGGTTCTCCCAGAATCAGACACTAGGATGGAAGTACAGATAGTTTACCAGGGCAGGGGTTCAGAGAGCATTGGTAAGACAGTGGAGAAGAGGAGGATGTGCTTTTGAGACAACTGGGGCCCCACTTGGCTGGAAAGTGCTCAGGAAGACAAGAACTGCTTTCTAGCTGTGTTCTTGAAGCTGAGGAAGCTGAGGTATTTGTCATAATTCCGTCATTAAAACACATTAAGATTGAGTCAGCAAATTGTTCAGTGGTTAGAGATGCTTGCTGTCACATCTGTCAACAGAACTTGAACCTTCAGCTGAGCACCACACAAACTTAGGAGTTTAAGACTAGCATGGGCAGTACAATTATTGAATAGGAAACATTTATTTATTTATTTTATCATTTTTAGATTTTAGTCTTTATGTTTGTTTCTGTGTGGTATGTGCATGTGAGTGTGAGTGCCGACAGAGTCCAGGAGAGGGCGTCAGATACCTGTGAACCACATCACTAACATTTCTGAGAACATTTTAATAAGACCACCATGTGCACTGAAGTGTCACATTAGAAAGTAGTCCACAAGAGTTAGAGTCTAAGTATCAAAGTTCTAGGAATGCCTTACTCAACTTGTCTTTTCTTTTTATATATGAAAAGAACAGTAAAAACAAACAAGCAAAACCAAAACTTTCCATATAAGTCTAAATGTACTTGGAAAGCTACAAACCAAAAGTTAGATGAGGGCTTTGGATTGTGGCACGGTGGAGAGCGCTCGCTAGGAATGCACCCAGAGCTTCGGATTGGAGCCACACCAGCCAGGTGTGCTGACACCAGCATTCCGGAGGTAGAGGCAGGAACATCAGAAGTTCATCAGATCCTATTTCAAAAAACAACAATACAAAAAAATCTTGGGAGCTGGAGAGACGGCTCATTGGTTAGGAGCTCTACCAGAGGCCTCAGCTCTGGAATGGTGGCTCACCTTCCTGGGGATGTTGTACCCCCTTCTGGTCGTTGCAGATATGCATATGGATTTGTGCAGGTACATTGTACATAAAATTATCATGATTTCTGCATGAGTGGAAAGCATTGGGCCATTAGTGCTTTGAGGAGACAATGTTTCCCATGTGGACCCTGCAGCAGAGGGATTCGTGCCTGACCCTGCCATGTCCTCCACAAGAGTGCTGGTGGACTTTCCTTGTTTCCTTTTGTTCCCCTTGTTCACCCCATTCTCACTTCTAGTATTGTGTTTACACACGCAGATAAGTAGTATCTCTTCGTGTCTTCTCTAGCTTCTGCTATTTTTAAAACTTAGTCTAAATTAATCCTTTGATAAACAGAAATTGCTAATTTCAATGTAATTGAGTTTGGTTTTTTTTAAAAGTCCGTTTTAAGAAACTCCCTGTTTGGTTCTGTTTCTATACCTTAGCCTTTGCAGAGGTGTAGCTCTGAAGTCCCTTTCTGTTCCTTTGGTCAGTCTGCCTGTTCATGAATACACTACCATGGCATTTTATTGTTATTAAGGTGAGCCTCCCTTCTTGGGTTTTATAAAGCCCATTTGTTGTTCCTGTTTGCATATAAGTCTTAGAATGATCTTGTTGGACTCATTGGAAAGAGTTATTGAACTTGAACTTCACTTTGGACATTCTTTGAATTAACAGATTCTTCATTTAACTACTTCTTAAACATTCTATATTTTTGTTGCCGTTGTGAGGAGTACCCTGGCTTTTAAAGTGTGTTTTCTAGATGATTGCGGTTGCTCTGGGGCAGAGACAGTCACACTTGCTCTTATGACGGGTTAGACTGAGTTTGCAGCCACTGGAGTTCTCTACTCTCTGCTCCCTCCTTCTTCTGTCCCCCCTCTCCTATCCTTCCTCTCTCCTCCCTTCTTCTTTACTCTTTTTCGTCCTCCTCCCTCACCTTCCTCCTTCTTCTGTAAGTCCTCCCTCTCAATCGACCCTTTAATGAAGGTCAAATCTATTCTTGGTTGGTGGGGCTTATAAAAACATACCTTAAGACTTAGCTCAAGGACCTATTTCTTCATTCCTCCTATGGAAAAATTATATTAATTTTATAAGTTGTTCTCTGTGACTTCACTGAGAAGTTTTTTTTTTCGTTTTTAGTGGTTTACTTGACTGTGCTGCTTTTTCTACAAAGATGATCACATGGTCTGCAAAAGTACAATGTTTTTTATCTTTAACTGTTACCTTTCTTCTTTTTATTATTGCATATTCATGGTGTGTATGGTGTGTATTGGGGGTAGCTGCATCCCAGTGTGTATATGAAGATCAGGGAGAGCTCTGTGGAGTCCATTCTCCCCTGCTACCCTTGTGTTTCTGACACTGGCGGAGGATGGCTCTGCACACAACCCTCTCGCTTTGCATGCCTCTCAAAGCTTCTCTTCTAGGTGGCGTGGCTTTCGAGGCTCTGGCTTGTTGCCTTCACACATTTAGAACATTTTCTTCACTTTTTTCTCAGAATTTCTTCATCATTTGAGGGCATGATGTAACCACCTTTTCTAATAGTGAGTTGAATTAATTGGTATAATGATCACATATTGAACCAGCCTTGCTTTCTGAGGTAAATCTTATTTGATCAGGATTCAGTTATTGTTTTGAAATCTTTACGTCTACATCCATGAGTAAAAGTGGCCTGTAATTTTCTTTTCTTATCATGTCCTTATCTGATTTCAGCATCAAGATTACACAGGTCTCATAAAATGAACTCGGTGACTTTGTTTTTCAAGCTCTCCTACACAGCTCAAGCTGGCCTTGAATTCATAATCATTCAGCCTGATCCCTTCAGTGTTGGGATTATAGCACGACCCTCCTCTTTTCTATTATCAGGGAAAACTTGAATAAGAATTAATTATGAAAATATTCTTTTAAAATTTGGTAGACTAAGTCAACCAAATTCAAGTCTTTTTAGTTAGATTTTTTATGATTATCTTTTAAATCTCTTCAGTGTTTATCAACTTATTTAAATTTTTACTTGTACTGACTTTATATTTCTTTCCTAGAAAGTTATCCATTTCATTTTGCGAATAAAATGTATTAGGGTAGAGCCACTAATGATCTTATGATTATTTTCTAATCTACTATATCTATATTTTGTTCAATTCAGTATTTCCCCTTTTTTCCTTCATCAATCTTGCAAGCAACATGCAAGTCTTTAAAGAAAATGCCCTAGTCCTGATGAAGCTGAGTGTCTCTGTCCGGCTGCCAGCAGTCAGAAACTCATGGAGATGGATGATGAGCACGACTCTCTCTGAGAAGAGCATGGTGGCAGAAGGAGCTGCTGACGCCCTGTGAACAGTGGAAGGATTGTGTGGGCTCAGTCAGTGGCAGGAACGACAAGCAGGGTTTTCCCATGGGACAAGGTGGAAGTCCTGACCCACGGCAAAGTGTGCCTGTTATTGAATCAGGGCCCTTCTTGTTGTAGACCAAGGCGGGTGGAGAGAGGAAGCGGTTTGTTGGCGGCTGCGCTGGGACGCAGTGAGAGAAGACTATTCTGGGCTGACAGACAGGGCTGTGCCTTGGTGCTTCTGACCCCAAAGAGCTCACACAATCTGAAAGCTTTTCAATCTTTCGAAAGAAGATGATGTCTGCCAATGTGTTCTAAGAAAGCTCTTAAAGAAGGCGAGAAGCCCAGGACCAAAGTCCCCAAGATTCTGTGACTCCACTCCAGGTGTCCTGGAACACAAATGCTCTTAAAGAAACACCCTAAGAAAAATGAGGAGGAGGCTGAAGAACATAAAAAAATAAAATAAAGTAAAATAAAGGCCTAAGGAATTTGCTTGAAAATATGAATTTCCTTCTAACTTTTTTTTTTTCGAGACAAGGTTTTTCTGCACATCTCTGGCTGTCCTGTAGAACAGGCTGTCCCAGAGCTCATAAAGATCCACTTCCCTCTGCCTCCCAAGTGCTGGGATTAAAGGTGTGTGTCACCACTGCTGGGCTTAACAGTTCTTAAATGATACACTAATTTGGCTTTGTAGCACTTCATTAGTAATTCATCTTAAATATCTTTCAGTTTTCTTTGTAAAACATATCCTTATAACTATTGTTATTGTTTGTAGGTGGCGCTTGTTTGAGTGTGGATGAGGGTGCATAGGAGGTTTATGTGCAGCTAGAAATCAACTTTTGAGAGCTGGTTTTCCTTTCCGTGATTCATGTATGGAAGTCAGAAAGCAACTTTCAGGGGTCTGTTCTTTTCTTCCAACCTCTGGGTCCCACGGATTCAGACTTAGGAGCAAGTGCCTTTTCCAGCTGAGCCATCTTGCCATCTCTAAATAAAATTATTTTAAAATGTTATTTACTCTTCCAATATTGTGTTACACACTTTCATATATTTTTATTTTTAGTTTCTGAATTCATTATTTCATAATTGGAGCCAGAATTTGTTGAATTTAATTGTCTGAGAAAATGATCTTTGTAAATGTCTTACATATTCTTGAAAAGACCATGTTCTTATCTTAGGTGAACATAGAGTTCTGTGTAGTGGCATTTCATTTGTATTTCAATAAATAAAGCTTGTCTGAAGATGAGAAAAGTAAAACAGCCACACTGGCCAGCCTTACAGACCAGGCAGCAATGACACACACCTTTAATCCCAGCAGCCACACTCGCTTTCCATAAAAACCAGGTGGAGACGGTGCACTCCCTTAATCCCAGAACCAGATAGGGTTATAAAACAGGAGGAGGCAGCTCTCAGTCTCAGTCTCAGCCTGAGATTCCTGGAGGCAGGGTCGCCATTTCAGACTGGCTGGCTGCTTTGCTTTTCTGACCTTCAGGTTGAACTCAATATCTGTTCCTGGGTTTTTATTAATTGTGCTACATTTGGCACCAAACTTTTGGGGTACAAATTCACAGAAAAAGTCATTTGCCTGAGGCTTTTTAACCACCAGCACAGGCCAGAGCTGGACCCAAACCTACCACCTGGGTTCAGGAGAAAAACTAGCGCTCCCGATTCCTGTATGCCCTGGCTGAGTTTTGTTTTAAATACTGTATGTATTGCATTGTCTTTGAATTGTTTGAATGCTGAGGAAGGAACAACAGCTGCTAAAAGACATTTGGTTTTAAATGCTGCTGGATTAATTCAACTTACATATTTTGAAAATGCCTTAACTTCAAAATTTAAGTCAAAAAATACCGAGAAGAAGTTTTGTTTTTATTTCCACAGAAAATGAGAAGCTGTGGATTCATTCTGGGCTAAGAAAAATCAGGTTAGATCAAGTAAGGCCTCCTGAAAAATCTTTTTATTAAATTAATATTTATTGAGCTCTACATTTTTCTCTGCTCCCCTTCCTGCCTTTCCCCTCCCCTCCTCAATCCTCCACCAAGGTCCCATGCTCCCAATTTACTCACGAGATCTTGTCTTTTTCTACTTCCCATGTAGATTAGATCTATGTAAGTCTCTCTTAGTGTCCTCATTGTTGTCTAAGTTCTCTGAGATTGTGGTTTGTAGGCTGGCTTTCTTTGCTTTATGTTTAAAAACTACCTATGAGTGAGTATGTGTGATAATTGTCATTCTGTGTCTGGGTTACCTCACTCAAAATAATGTTTCTTAGCTCTATTCATTTTCCTGCAAAACTCAAGCTATCATTATTTTTTTCCACTGTGTAGTACTACATTGTGTAAATGTACCACATTTTCCTTATCCATTCTTCTGTCAAAGGGCATTTTGGTTGTTTCCAGGTTCTGGCTATGACAAACAAAGATGCTATGAACATAGTTGAGCATATGTCTTTGTGGTACGATTGAGCTTGAGCACCCTTTGGAAATATACCCAAAAGTGGAATTACTGGGTCTTGAGGAAGGAGGTTTCCTAATTTTCTGATAAATTGCCACACTGACATCCAAAGGGGCTGTACCAGCTTGTATTCCCACCAGCAATGCAGGAGTGTTCCCTTTTCCCCACAACCTCTCCAGCATAAGTTGTCATCAGTGTTTTTGATTTTGGCCATTCTTACAGGTGTAAGATGGATCTTCAGAGTCGTTGAGATCTGCATTTCTCTGATGACTAAGGATGTTGAACAGTTCCTTAAGTGTCTTTCAGCCATTTTAAGATTCCTCTGTTGAGAGTTCTCTGTTTAGGTCTGTACTCCATTATTTTTATTGGATAATGTATTCTTTTGGTGTCCAATTTCTTGAGTTCTTTGTATAATTTGGAGATCAGACCTCTGTCTGATGTGGGGTTAGTGAAGATCTTTTCCCATTCTGTAGGCTGTCGTTTTGTCTTGTTGACCGTGTCCTTTGCTTTACAGAGCTTTTCAGTTTAAGGAGGTCCCATTTATTAAGTGTTTCTGTCAGTGTCTTTGATACTGGGGTTCTATTTAGGAAGTGGTCTCCTGTGCCAATGCAATCAAGTGTACTTCCCACTTTCTCTTCTATAAGGTTCAGTGTGGCTGGCTTTATGTTGAGGTCTTTGATCCATTTGGACTTGAGTTTTGTGCATGGTGATAGATATGGGTCTATTTTCATTCTTCTACATGTTGATACCCAGTTATGCCAGCACCACTTGTTAAATATGCTTTCTTTTTTCTATTTGATATTTTTTGTTTCTTTATCAAAGATCAGGTGTTCAAAGATGTGTGGATTAATATGTGGTCTTCTATTCGGTTCCATTGGTCCTCCTGTCTGTTTTTATGCTATTACCAGTCTGTTTTCATTACTGTAGCTCTGTAGTAGAGTTTGAAGTCAGGGATGGTGATGCCTCCAGAAGTTCTTTTATTGTACAGGATTGTTTTGGCTATCCTGGGTATTTTGCTTTTACAAATGAAGTTGAGTAGCATTCTTTCAAGGTCTTTGAAGAATTTTGCTGGGATTTTTATGGGCACTGAAAAATCTTACTTCTTCTGTGGCTGGGTCACAACTGCAGACCAAACTTTCCTCTTCCCAGAATTCTCTTGTTCTTTGTTTTGTTTGTTTTTTGAGACAGGGTTTTTCTGCAACTTTGCAGCCTGTCCTGGAACTCACTCTGTAGACCAGGCTGGCCTCAAACTCACAGAGATCTTCCTGTCCCTGCCTCCCTAGTGCTGGGATAAAAGGCATGTGCTATCTAACCAAATACCCAGCAAACTAGTTCTTATAACTTAAATTAATCTGTATTTTTACTGATCTGCATTCTACCATGTGGCCTTTAGCTGTGTGTCCTACTCATTCTGCATCTAGCTGGCTTTTCCCTCTAACAACTCTGCCCTTCTGTTCAGCATTCTATTTGCCCCCGCCCCTAAATCCTGCTGTTTAGCTGTTTATTAAACCAGTCATAGTTACACATCTGTGCACAGTGTAAAAGAACATTCCACAACAGATGCTGATTCTTATGATAAATAAGTAAATAATGACAAATTGGGAAAATGTTAAAAATTGGTAATCCACAAAGGCTATATTAGTGGCAAATTGTATATGTTTTTAAAGCACACATGCACACACACACACATCCCACATGTGTGTATATATAGTTCATCCTCATTTACTGCCAAGAAATCAAAATAAATATAAAACATTATATCTAGAGCCCTCATCTCCAGAATGACTGAGACCAACAACCAAACCTGCTGATGTCAGGACTTTGAATTTTCTTAACACTAATGAGAAAGGGACAACAGCAGCAGAGAGACATTGGATAATAGAACATTCTTCTAAATTAAATCAACCCCTTTATTTCAAGGATGTGCTCACAATAGAAACCAGGAGATGTGTTATGTTGGGGGAAGGATTTTGCTCTTGTTTCCACAGGAGAAGAAAAATTATAGATACCACCAATATTAATAAAGATTCATTTTGAAAAAGTGAAACCTATTGAAACAGAGAAATGACAGTTCATCCACAACAGTGACAACCATACAGGTGGTAAGGAAACTGTTGGGGCAGGGTTCTGTTCTTGTCTTTGCAGGTAAATACTCATCTTCCAAAATTCAAGACACCCTGGATATTTGGATACTGACAGAAGGAAAATTAACTAGGCACTAAGGATCATTGAGAAAAAGAAATCCAATCTATGAGATCAGGTATCTGATATATCTATATCTATATATCTGTTTAGCACACACACACACACATACATGTGTGTGTGATGTATATGTGTGTGTATTTATGAATATATAGAGCTGGTTTTGGAGTTGGACAATGGCTCTGTCCTTCTCTAAATCCAAGCATGTTGTTAAAAGAAAAATTCAGAGTTTCTGTTTCATGTCAAGAGCCATATGATATGGGATAGAAAGAAAAAAAAATAAAAAATATTTTCTTCATATATATTTTTGTCTCTATCATACCTTTCATTGAATATATATATCTGTATATGTCTATATAAATAATGTTTAAGTTTTCCATGATGAACAATAGATTTTCCTACAGATTCTTTTCCTACAGTAATCTTTGAAGTTTCCAGGAAGAAGATGGGGCTCCACAGCAACCACCCCACCTAACTGAGATGACATCGTGATGTAGACAACTCTACTATAAGACAGCTGCTGAAACAGTGCACCTTCTCATATTCTGGCCAGTACTCCAAATGAGAACTTTGAAAAACAAACAAACGAAACAAAAACCTCTTGACTTCTCAGAAATTTTTGCAACTATACTAGATAGTATTTTTGGAACTTAAACTCCACTTAATTTTTGCAGGATCCCATTAAGAAAGCCTCATTCCGATGATAGTGGAAGCAATTCCAGAAGACGACACTCCCTATTCCCAAAAATGTTTGTCCATAGGGTTGGGAACACTGCTTAGGGGTTGTTATACTAGAAAGAGGCTTTGGGTAAAAACTATGCTTGTTCAAAAAAAAGAATGGGATAGTAATAGTGGGTAATAGAGTGGATACTTGTGAGCTATTATTTATGGATAATTTACATTGGTATAGTTTTGAATATTGATACAAGTTCAAATTATATTTGTTACTTTTGTTTACGTTATTTATACATATATACAAAGTTATTTTGTCAGATTGCATATATGTATGTTTCAACCTCAGTTTAGGACATTTTGTATATTGATAAACTTTTAGGGTATATTTTATATTATTATAAGTCAGTAGTTGTTCATGTTTGTTGTACATACAGTTAGATCAATTAGGTGCTTTAGATACATAGAGGTTGTATTCTGTCTAGATAGGTATTCTTCAACCACTTCAAGGATCTGTGGAAAATGGTATTTAAATAATTTAGGGTTCTGTTGACATGAGACATGATTGCTTCTGACAGCACCAATCTATTCCCGAGAGAATGTTGAGCATTTTCCACTTGGAGCTTGCTTTCTTCTTGGCAAGACTGGCCTTTGGGCAAGGAACTGACAATGCCTCAACCACTAACAAGTTACATAGTATCCAGAAATGGATAGCAGACTGTCAAATCTTGCCAAGACAAGGTAAAATGGTCTTGAAAATTTTTCTGACTCTGAAAATGGTCTTTCAGTTACACTAAGCCTTAGCCTAAG
>NC_022020.1:4632220-4632897 GCF_000317375.1 Microtus ochrogaster
GCGAGGGGTACACCCACATTCTGAGACAATGGGGATGTTCCTTCGGGAATTCACCAAGGCCAGCTGGCCTGGGTCTCTTATACTTTTAAAAAGCAGCGAGAACCAGGCGCTCTCTCTTTTCACTTCTGGCTCCTGTTAGGCTGCTAGACTCTCTGTTTGCAACTAGAGGACTATTGTTTGGGATGGTGATCTGTAAATTTTCCCCTCAAATAAATAACCCTTTTTATTATCCATTCTTCTGGACTGGTGTGGCATTGTTTTATGGCTTCATAATTCTAGACACAAAAGAACAGAATTTAGTGCTTCTTGGTAGTCACATCTTTTCCCCGGATGGGCTCTGTTTGCTGGTGGCAAGCAGGGGCACCATGGCTTCTTTAAAAGAAGTCTTCCTGATTCAGCATTGGCAGTGAAGACTGCATGGCTTCTTTAGGGGAGGGCTTCCTGGTTCATGCTATTTGAAAGAACAGCTCTGGTCAAGCACTTAAATGGGGTCTTTGAGCAGCGTGTTACAAATTGCTTAATGGTGACATAGACCCACTGTGATGGTGGAGTTGGGGCCATGTGCATGGCTCTCAGAGGTAGTGAACATGCATGCCTCTTTCATGTGGGATGGGGTGGAGCTGACAGACAGGGCAGTTGAGTTGGTCCTAGCCATGCCCACTTTGCATTTAAAAAAA
>NC_022020.1:4633277-4634946 GCF_000317375.1 Microtus ochrogaster
ATATATATATATATATTAAAGGTATCTTGATTTCATAATTTGGGTCTAAGAATTTGATGCTTTGGAAAAGAGATTCTGCTTTTCTTTCTACAGAGGATAGAAAGCTGTGGATTCTTTACTGGCTAATATGGTTTGATCAAACAAGAGCCCCTGAAGCAGTGGCCCAGATGGTTCAACATCCCTGACAGCTTCAGGACTGCTGGCTGAGATGGACCTGCCACACAGGAGACCCCATGAAAGACCTGATTAACAGCACCTCCAATCAACAGAAAGTAGTCTAGAGAACAATACCCAAATTCCCTAAATTATTTTTTATAAATGTTTGTTTATATTTAAAGGGGGGATATTCTATAAGATGAATACTTCAGCCTACAGGCCCATAGTATCTGGCAGACTTTTCCATAAAGCAGGAAATTTGAAAGACTGTTTTTCCTGTATCGGCAGTTTGTCAGTCACTTTTCTTCTGTATCCTGCAGAATGTCTGGCAGACATTTTTTATGAAGTAGGAACACTGAAGGACTGTGTCACCTTTATATAAGTTCAGTAATCATTTTTTTTTTGTGGATCTTGCATGTCTAGTTCACGCAGCATACCATCAAGCAGTCCAGGCAAGAGCAGTTTCTTGCCCAAATGGCTAACAAATTCCACAAGGAACTTCTTCAATGCCCATCATCTTCTTGAAGTAAATTGGTGCTGCCAAGAGCAGATGTGTCTCATTGTTAAGAAAAGTCTAAGCTCTTAAAACATTTAAATACCATGTTCTGTAAGCCTTTGAATGGTTTGAAGATGGATGCCCCAATGTTACAGAAGAACCTTAGGTGACTATCAATTCTAGAGTTTTGAAAGTTGCTTAAAATGCACTCCCTGTTTACTTAGGTAATATTGTATCCTTCTGGGGTCTTTGAAGAGTTGAAGAAAGATAGTTATAGTTTTCCTTAGTTATAATAAAGGATAAATTAGATATAAAACTTTAGACTCCCAAAGATAGAATAGGTGATAGAGTATTTTCCTTAATTTGTCAAATGTAAGTGGACTAAATATTGTAATTATAATTATTGCTTGATATCTGTTTTGTATTCGTAATTTTACTATATTAAAGTTAAAACCTTTTAATTAGACAGAAAAGGGGAATAGTGTGGGAAGTCCTGCTGTGTATGTTGCTTTTATTGGTTAATGAATAAAGAAGCTACTTAGGCCTATGGCATCACAGAATAGAGCAAGGTGGGAATTCTAAGCAGAAATAGAGAAGGAAAGAAGGTGGAGTCAGAGAGATGCCATACATGTTGAAGGAGACAGATGCTGGAACTTACCCAGTAAGTCACAGCCTTGTGGTGACACACAGAATAATAGAAATGGGTTAATTTAAGATGTAAGCGTTAGTTAATAAGACACCTAAGCTAATATGGCAAGCAGTGTTTTAATTAGTATATTTCTGTGTGAGTTGGCTGGGAACGAACAAGCAGCCTTTACCTACATAGGCCCATCTATGCATCAGTATATACAAAACCGTTTAATTTGTTGAAACAAAATTTTGTTTCAAAGATTACATCTCTCAAAATTATACTTCTAATATCTGAAAATTTATTGGGTTCAATAAACCAATAAAGTAATTATTGGAGACTACTAGAGAAAAGAGTTGCTGAACTTATGCCGTGTGTGTGTGTGTGTG
>NC_022020.1:4635203-4651235 GCF_000317375.1 Microtus ochrogaster
ATGTATGTATGTGATTGTGTGTGAATGTTCTCAGGTGTGTGTGTGTGTGTGTGTGTGATTGTGTGTGAATGTTCTCGGGTGTGTGTGTGTGTGTGGTGTGCATGTATGTATGTGATTGTGTGTGAATGTTCTCAGGTGTGTGTGTGTGTGTGTGTGGTGTGCGTGTGTGTATGTGATTGTGTGTGAATGTTCTCAGGTGTGTGTGTGTGTGGTGTGCATGTATGTATGTGATTGTGATTGTGTGTGAATGTTCTCAGGTGTGTGTGTTGAAGTTCCGTTTAGTCTCCTCTAAAGGAGATTTTGGCAATGGCTTTAAGTGATGGAGGCATATGATAGATGAAGGTAATTTAAGGGTACAGTTCTATTGATTGACTTTTTGATAGCAAAAGGTTTAGGTGTCATTGATATAGAAGTACTTGAATATTTCTTTTTTGTTAGTGGTGTATACTGTATGTGGTGTTGCTTTTCATAAAGATGATTTAAAATGGATCATATAGTCTGACCTTATCTTTAGATTGTCCCCTTCCTCCCTTCTCTCCATTCTTCACTGATCTCTTTTCTGCTTTTGTATCAAAGACACAGAGACAGACAGAGAGAACTATTTTATATATCCATATAAAATTCAGAGTATGTATCCAAAAGTCCAGAATATACACAGGAATGTAGGATATATACCCAGAAATGGTGTTCAATTTTTAGTCTTACTAAAATTTTAGTCTTACTGTTCAAATTTTAGTCTTACTGTTGCTGAGCATAGTGACTTATTAGATCAACACAATATTGATTTGCCCCACTGACAAGACAGAGGAGCATTCTCTCTTTAGAAAAACATTTATTAAGCTCTCTCTCTCTCTCTCTCTCTCTCTCTCTCTCTCTCTCTCTCTCTCTCTCTCCCCCAGAGACAGGGTTTCTTTGTGTAGCAGCCCTAGCTGTCCTGGAACTCACTCTGCAGACCAGGCTGGCCTCACTGAGATGTGCCTGCCTTTGCCTCTCAAGTGCTGGGATTAAAGGTGTGCACCACCACCGACCAACAGTCTTGCAGTTTCTTATAAAGTAACACTTGTGTTTAACAGGCAACCCAGCCATCACTCATCTAAGTGGTCACCCAAGTGAAATAAAAGCTTATCTTCACATGATAAACTTGTATAAGAATGTTTATGATAGCTTGATTCATGATTAGCCCAAGCTGGAATGACTCAGATGTCCCTAAATCTGGTCAATGGTTATCCAAACTGTGGTATATTCAATCTGAGGAACTCCCCGAGCAATAAAAGGGATGAGCTTCTGACACCTGCAGGAAAAAAATGAATGAACCTCAGATGCTTTATGATAGATGAAAAAAGTCAATCTCTAGAAGCTTCATGGGGTCAGGAGACAAGGCTCAGCAGGTAAGGACACTTACCACCAAACAAGAGGACTGAATGGATCCATGAGAACCACTCCTCTGATGTCCACATGCATGTCATAGCACATGGGAGTACACACGCACACATGCACACATGTCATAGCACATGGGAGTACACACACGCACACATTCATGTCATAGCACATGGAGTACACACACATGAATGCACTCCTGCGTTAGCACACTCAAACTCACACGCACACACACACAGCTGTGATTCCATTGAGTCAGCTGGTTTGAAACTAGACAAAAGAGTCACTTTCTCAAGATGATCCCTGGGAAATGCAAAGGGGAGGGGTTGGCTTTGAAACAGCAAGGGTCTTGACCCTAGAATATTTTGACAAGCTGAATTCAGGAAAAATAAATGAATGTGTGCCGCAGGGTCAGCTGAGAAGCTGAGGAAGTATCGCCAGTCTTGGTGGCAGGAAGGGAGAGCACTTGCAGACAACCAAGGCCTTGGGCCTCCAGGAAACTCTGCAGCTTGGCCTCTGCCCAACCCCCTCAGTGGTGGTATTAAATTGGGGGTGATGGTGGGGTGGGGGTTGGGAGGAGGCCCTTCTGCATCTGGTCTGTGCTGGAGGGCCCAGCATAGAAACCACGGTTCTATTTTGATGCAGAAAGAATGGTACTGTAAAACTGAACTCAGACTCATTCTGGAAAACTCTAAAACTCAAAGCAGACACGAAGCTCTAATATCATACTTGATTAGAGAAAGAAGATTAAAGGCCAGGTTAATAATTATCATTTGAGTATTGGCCCTCGTCTCTTTTAATCTTGATAGAGGAAGGCCCGGAGACCATGAAAGAGTGTGGAGCCGGCACTCAGCTGCTTTAGTTTGCTCATTTGGTCTAGAGTTCTAACACTGCACGGATTCACATCTGTCAAGCAGGGAAAGCTGCTAGATCTAAATTTAAGTTACCCCGGGGAACTTTCTATGCCCCGGCAGGCTCAGGTAGCTGTAGGCTGATCATACTGTAACCTAATGTTGACAGTAAAGCCAGGACGAGTTCTGTCAGCAGTGAGGTCTGTGGTCTGGGTCTTCAGTTGAGACCAGGCCACAAAGGAGAAAGGAAACGCAGTGGGAGGGGGGCCTGAATTCGGTCCCTCCGAGGAATTGCCCGCTGACCTTCAGAAAAGACCTTATATTTGACAAGGAAGTGCGTTCTTCATGCTAACCTTGTGAAACTAAAAAAAAAAAAAAAAAAAAATGATGCCCAACTAATTTTCAATTCCAATTTAGTCAGCTAGTCATTGGCTGATGTAACACGCTCTCATGGAAGGCAGGTTCAGTGACTACAAGTTGAGTTGGTAACAGGGCTTAGTGTCTCAAGCCTGGAATCCCAGCACGTAGGAGTGACAGTTGCCGAGAGTCTAGGCCAGCCTGGGCTACACATCAATAAACAAACTAGCAAACAAATATTCCTGCATATTCTCTAAGACTCAGTGGATAAACTTGGCAGGTTTTCTCTACACATCTGTGAGTCTCTCTTTCCCAGCTACATCACCATTTGATACTGATTCAATCCTCAGCGGTACACAAACAATCTAACAAACAGACAAGCCACACATTGTGGCTCATGACTGCAATTGTAGTACTCCGGAGGCTGAGGCTGGAGAATCATGAGCTTCAGACAGTCCGGGCTACAATTTAAGTTCTAGTCCACATGTCAAGAAGATATTTGACTATAAATAAAAAAAGCAAAAGAAACCTAACGGAAAGAGCCCTAAGACTCAGTAACTCAGAAATCATTCCCCTAAGTAGCAGAGCTAGAATCCCAGCCCCAGGGTGCCATCATTGGTACACAAATAGCTTGTCTCACATCCTCTCAGAAAAAAGGAGCAGAGAGATAGGGAGGGACAGAAGGGGGGAATAGGGAGGGACAAAAGGGGGTAGAGATGGACAGAAGGTGGGGTAGGGAGGGAAGAAGGTGGAGGTAGAGAGGGACAAAAAGGGGGTTTGGTGATGCCCAAAGGATGCCATCCACAATATTTTTTCCAAAAGTATCTGAAAAAGAAAAAGTACAGAAGTTTTTTCTAGTTAGCTTTTCTATTCTTTTTCCTCTGAATCCTGACCCCTTGTGTCCCATTGTGCCTTATGAAATACCTTGCCAACATTTCTTGGAAACGTCTATCAAGTGGCTATCTGTGGCAGAACCCTCCAGGTCTTGGGAATGGCTGACTGCTTCCAGAAGGCTTTGGAAGGCAAGGCTGTCTGGTACTGGGGGAAGTTTTGGAGAGTAGAGGAGCCTTGGTGGGAAGTGTTTTCATTTTCAAGTTGCTTTTGCAACAGGCCATCAGGTTGCCTAGAGTCTGAAAAGGTAAAATGAAAAGGCAGGTTTGGTGGCACATCGCTGTGACCCCAACACGCACTTACTCAGGAGATAGAAGAATTAAGAGTTCAAGGTTACTATGAACTACATAGTGAGTCTGAGGCTGGTCTGGGTTACATAAGACCCCGTGTGAAAAAATAAATAAATAAATACAATGAAGACAGCAGGCTCACCTGGAACAGCACGTTGTGATCCAACTAGCAGATGGTTCCAGTGGGTTCAGCGGCTCCCTCTCCTTATATTTAACTTCACGCACTTTTTGTCTTCATCTACAGGCGGCGCAGTAAAAAACACTGCTTTGATGCTCCGAGTGCCTAAGGGCTTTCATCAGAGTGGTGCTGAAGCCTGGGAAGAAGGCAGCAGCTTCAGAAGACAGGGAAGGCATTGGGTCAAAGTCAGAGACCAAGAAGAGTAACTGAGTGCGAAGAGAAACCAGAGAAAGGCTGCAGGAGTGGGCCTTGTCCTGTACAAGGACAGACCAGTCAGAAAGCCTCACTGAGCAGCCAATCTGCCACACGCAAGATATGCTCCTAGAAGGTAGATAGGTTTCGAGCCTGGGTCAAGAGGAAAAGTTTAGATTGGGGGAAGGAAGAAGCAGCATATCGTATACCTCCTTGAGACTCAATGCTGTGAGAACAAACTCCCGGCTGAACCGCAAGACCAGTGGGTACCGCTCCACTCGTCCGAGAAGCTGTGGCGGTGTGGCTCTGTTTTCCAGCCAGCGCCCACTCACAGCCTCCTGCGGCATTAGCGAGGAAGAGCATGACAGGAAGGCAGGACATTGTGACTGAGTTTGACTTCTTTGTCGTGGTAACTGACAATGTCCCCGGTGCAGACAGATCTGATAATACTGGAATACTGCTGCCAATGTTGGCATGAAGCCTTTCCCAAGTTTCTGAAGGACTCGAGTTCCTGTAAGCCACATGTGCTGTGTGGGGATCTCATTTGGCTCATGAAGAAACCCCAAAGAAAACAAAAGAATAAGACTTTGGAAAACTGCTTCAGAATTTACTACTGGTTGGCAGCTTCTGGCATCTCTACTTCAATACTACCTATGCTTATACTTTAGTACTTACATGATGAATGTTTGTCCAAGAATGTTGATTGGTGCTATGATAATTTTTGGTTGTCACACTCTCTTTTACTTGAATTGTGTGACAGCAAGATCTGTTCCAAAACTTTGGTAGTAACCACTGTTCCGTCACCCTTTACCTGGCACTGGGACCCCCTCCTGAAGTACCTTTATGATATCTTCTTATCTCATCTTTAGGTATCCTTTAGGCCCAAGGCTTTTGTAAAAATTGTTTTTATTGAGCTATACATTTTTGTTTACTCCCCTCTCTTCCTCCTCTCTCCCTTTCTATCCTCTACTGTGATCCCACGCTCCCAATTTACTCAGAGATCTTGTCTTTTTCTTCTTTCCATGTAGATCCATGTTGTCTCTCTTAGGGTTCTTTTTGTTGTCTAGGTTCTCTGGGATTGTGGACTGTACATTGGTTTCTCTTTGCTTTATGTCTAAAAGCCACTTATAAGTCAGTACATATGATATTTGTCTTTCTGGGTCTGAGTTACCTCACTCAATATGTTGTTTTCTAGTTCCATCCATTCGCCTGCAAATTTCAAGATGTTACTATTTTTTACTCCATTGTGTAAATGTACCACATCTTCTTTATCCATTCTTCAGTTGAGGGGTTTCTCACTGGTTTCCAGGTTCTGGCTATTATGAATAATGCTGCTATGAGCATAGTTGAGCACATGTCCTTGTAATATGATTGAACATCCTTTGGGTATGTACCCAAAAGTGATATTGCTGGGACTTGAGGTAGGTTGTTTCCTAATTTTCTGAGAAATCACTATACTGATATCTAAAGGGGCTGTACCAGTTTGCACTTCCACCAGCAATGCAGGAGTGTTCCCTTTACCCCACAACCTCTCCAGCATAAGTTGTCATCAGTGTTTTTGATCTTGGCCATTCTGACATGTATAAGATGGTATCTCAAAGCTGTTTTGATTTGCATTTCCCTGATGGCTAGGGATGTCAAGTATTTCCTTAAGTGTTGTCATTTTAGATTCCTCTGTTGAGAATTCTCTGTTTAAGTCTGTACCCCATTTTTTAAAAAAATTGGATTATTTATTCTTTTGATGTCTACTTTCTTGTGTTCTTTGTATATTTTGGAGATCAGTCATCTGTCCAATGTGGGGTTGGTGAAGATCTTTTCCAATCTGTAGGCTGTCATTTTGTCTTGTTGACTGTGTTCTTCTTTTTACAGAAGCTTCTCAGTTTCAGGAGGTCCCATTTATTAATTGCTGCTCTCAGTATCTGTACTACTGGGGTTCTATTTAGGAAGTGGTTTCCTGTGCCAATGCAATCAAGTGTACTTCCCACTTTCTCTTCTATAAAGTTCAGTGTGGTTGGCTTTATGTTGAGGTCTTTGACTCATTTGGACTTGAGTTTTGTGCATGGTGATAGATATGGGTCTATTTTCATTCTTCTACATGTTGATATTCAGTTATGTCAGCACCACTTGTTAAATATGCTTTCTTTTTTCCATTTGATACTTTCTGCTTCTTTGTCAAAAATCAGCTGTTTGTAGGGTGTGGATTACTATCTGGGTCTCCAATTTGATTCCATTGGTCATCCTGTCTGTTCTTATGCCAATACCAAGCTGTTTTCATTACTGTAGTTCTGTAGTAGAGTTTGAAGCCAGGGATGGTGATGCCTCCAGAAATTCTTTTATTGTACAGGATTGTTTTGGCTATTTTGGGTTTTTTGCTTTTTCATACGAAGTTGAGTATTGTTCTTTCGAAGTCTGTGAGGAATTTTGCTCGGATTTTGATGAGCATTGCATTAAATTTGTAGATTGCTTTTGGTAAGATTGCCATTTTTACTATGTTAATTCTACCTACCCAAGAGCAAGGGGGGGGGTCTTTTCATTTTCTGGTGTCTTCTTTTATTTATCTCTTCAAAGATTTAAAGTTCTTGTCATATTTGTTTCACTTGTTTGGGTAGAGTTGCTCCCAGATATTTTATGTTATTATGAAGGGTATTGATTCTTTGATTTCTTCCCCAGACCTTTTATCATCTGTGTACAGGAGGGCTACTGATTTTTTGAGTTAATCTTGTATTCTGTTACGTTACTGAAAGTGTTTATGAGTTGTAGGAGTTCTCTAGTAGAATTTTTTGGGGTCACTTATGTAAACTATCATACCATCAGCAAATAGTAAGAGTTTGATTTCTTCTTTTCCAATTTGTGTCCCCTTGATCTCTTTTTGTTGTTATTGCTCTAGCTATGACCTCAATTACTATATTGAATAGATATGGAGAGAGTGGACAACCTAGTCTCATTCCTGATTTAAGTGGGATCACTTTGAACTTCTCTCCATTTAGTTTGATGTTGGCTGTTGGCTTGTTTTATATTGCCTTTATTATGTTTAGGTATATTCCTTGTTATCCCTGCTCTCTGCAAGACTTTTTATTATAAAGTGGTGTTGAACCATCCCTGCATCTCTGGGATGAAGCCTACTTGGTTATGATGGATGATTTTTTTTGATGTGTTCTTGAATTCGGTTTGCCAGTATTTTTGAGTATTTTTACATCAACGTTCATGAGTGAGATTGGCCTGTAATTCTCTTGCTTAGTAGTGTCTTTGTGTGGTTTGGATATCAGGGTAATTGTAGCCTCATAAAAAGGGTTTGGCAATGTTACTTCTGTTTTTATCATGAGGAACAATTTGAGAAGTATTGGTATTAATTCTTCTTTGAAAATCTTGTAGAATTCTGCACCGTAACCATCTGGTCCCTGGCTTTTTTGGTTGGGACACTTTTGATGACTGTTTCTATTTCCTTAAAGGTTATAGGTCTATTTAATTTGCTTATCTAGTCTTGATTTAATTTTGGTAAGTGATATCCAGAAAATTGTCCATTCCCTTTAAGTTTTCCAATTTTGTGGAATACAGTTTCTTGAAGTATGACCTGAAGATTCTCTGGATTTCCTCCGTGTCTGTTGTTATGTTCCCCTTTTCATTTCTGATTTTGTTAATTTTGATATTTTCTCTTTTTGCCTTTTGGTTAGTTTTGATAAAGGTTGTCTATTTTGTTGGTTTTGTCCAAGAACCAATTCTTTGTCTCATTGATTTTTTTGTATTGTTTCTCTTTTGTTGATTTTACTTCTCAATTTGATTATTTCCTACCATCTAGACTTCCTGGGTGAGTTCACTTCTTTTTGTTCTAGAGTTTTTAGGTGTTCTGTTAACTCACTAGTATGGGATTTTTTTCTCCCAGCATTTCTATGTAGGCATTTAATGCTATGAACTTTTCTCTTAACACACTTTCATTGTGTCCCATAAGTATGGGTATGTTGTGTGGTCATGAATTTTAGGAAGTCTTTAATTTCTTCCTTGACCTATTGGTTATTCAGATGAGCGTTGTTCAATGGACGTGTGTTTGTGCATTTTCTGAAATTAGTGTTGTTGTAGAATTTAAAACTAGGAGACCTGATAAGATATATGGGGTTATTCCAAATTTTTTCTATCTGTTGAGGTTTGCTTTGTTACCAAGCATTTGGACAATTTTTGAGAAGGTTACATGAGGTGCTGACAAGAAAGTATATTCTCTTATGTTTGGATGGAATGTCCTAGAGATGTCTGATAAGTCTATTCGAGATATAACATGTTAGTTCCCTTATTTCTTTATTAACTTTCTCTCTGGAAGACCTGTCCAGTGATGAGAGTGGGGTGTTGAAGTCTCCCACTATTAGTGTGTGGGGTTAATGTGTGATTTAATAAGCTTTAAAAGTGTTTCTTTTACATATGAGGGTGCCCTTGTATTTGGGGCATAGACATTCAGAATTGAGATTTCCTCCTGCTGGATTTTTCCTGTGACAAATATGAAATGTCCTTCTTTGTCTATTTGGATTGATTTTAGTTTGAAGTCTATTTTGTTGGATATTGGGACAACTATACCAGCTTATTTCTTAGGTCCATTTGATTAGAAAGTGTTTTCCCAACCCTTTATTCTGTGGTGATGTCTGTCTTTGAGGTTGAGGTATGTTTCTTGTATTCAGCAGAAGAATGGATTGTGTTTTCATATACAATCTGTTGGCCTGTGTCTTTTTACAGGTGAGTTGAGTACATTTATATTAAGGGATATTTATGACCAGTGATTGCTAGTTCCTGTTATCTTAGTTTTTATTGTTGATGATGTTATTGTGTGTGTGCTGCCCTTATTTAGGATTTCCTGCTATGAGATCATGTATTGTCTGGGTTTGTGTGTGTGTGTGTGTGTGTGTGTAGCTAACTTTTTGGGTTGGAGTTTTTCTTCTAGTACTTTGTATAGGGCTAGGTTTCTGGCTAGGAAGTGTTTAAATGATTCAGTCATGGACTATCTTGCTTCAACCATCTATGATGATTGAAAGTTTTGCTGGGTATTGTAGTCTGGAATGGCATCCATGGTCTCTTAATGTCTGCATAATCCTTGATCAAGAAATTTTGGCATTCATTGTTTCCATTGAGAAGTCAGTTGTAATTCTGATAGGTCTGCCTTTATATGTTCCTTGGTGTTTTTCCTTTGCCGCTCTTAATATTCTTTCTTTATTCTGTATGTTTAGTGTATTCTGTATGTTTATGTGGTGAAGGGACTTTTTTTTCCAATCCAGTCTATTTGGTGTTCTGTAAGCTTCTTGTGTTTTCATAGGCATGTCCTTTTTCAGGTTGGGGAAGTTTTCTTCTATGATTTTGTTGAATATATTTTCTGTACCTTTGAGTTGCAGTTTTCCCTCTTCTATCCCTATTATTTTGAGGTTTGGTCTTTTCATGGTGTACCATATTTCCTGGATATTTTGTGTTAAGTTTTTGTTAGATTTATATTTTCTTTGACTGATGAATCTATTCTCTCTATCATATCCTCAATGCCTGAGATTCTCTCTTTCATCTCTTGTATTCTGCTGTTTATGGTTTCATTTTTGTTCCTGATCATTTATCCATATTTTCCATTTCCAGAGTTCCCTCTGTGTATGTTTTCTTTATTCTCTCTATTTTAGTTTTCAAGTCTTGAATCATTTATTTTACCTGTTTGATTGCCTTGTCTTGGTTTTCTTTAAGGGATTTGTTGATTTCTTCCATTTTTTGTTTTTCTTTTCCTCTATTTCTTTAAGGGAATTTTTTATTTCCTCTTTAAGGGCCTCAATTATTTTCCTAAAGTTATTTTTAAGGTCTTTTTCTTCTGCTTCATCTATATTGGAGTGTTCAAGTCTTGATGTTGTAGAGTCACTAGTTTTTGGTGGTGTTGTGTTGCTCTTTGTGCCATTGAGTGTGTTCTTACCTTATTGTTACCCATATTTTCCTCCAATTGGTGTAGTAGAGGCTGTGTGTCCAGTGATCATTCTCTCACGTGCCAGTGTGTTCAAGACTTATCTGGCTGCTTCTTATGAGTCAGGCCACAGTTCCAGACACTCTGTGCTCCCAGAGGTAGCTTGGCACTCCCTGGTGTGGCCTGCCTGCCACTCTGGAAGGTTGGCTTTTATTTTTGTAAGTCTTCCTGCTCAGCTTCATATGTTAAAGCAAACGTCTGATTTCTTTTGTTCAAGTAAAAATAGAAGTCCTACTTTTTAAAAAAAGAAAGAGGAAAGAAAAAAGAAAAGATGGATCTGGTACCTTTTTTTCCTGCAGGTGGTAGGCAAGGCTAGAAAGCAATTCAGCTTCTCTAAGGAAAGAACCACAAAATACATCACACGTGGAAGAAAACTGTGAATGTATGTGAGAACACAGAAGCTTTTATTAGGACCCCAGTTTTTGGTTCTAGTCAGTGCCCAGAGCAACCAGTGAGGCAAAACTTTACAGCTAACTGTTGCAAGGAGCAGGCTTGCTTGTTCGTCCCAGCCCTCCCTACCCCACACTACCTCAGCCCCTGAAATAACCAAACAGAAACTGTATTAATTAAAACACTGCTTGGCCATTAGCTCTAACTTCTTATTGGCTAACTCTAACATATTAGTTTAACCCATCTCCATTAATCTGTGTATCACCACGTGCAGTGGCTTACTGGGGATTCTAACTGGCGTTCATCCTGGCGGAGGATCCATGGCTTCTCCCTTGCTCTGCTTTCTTCTTCCCAGCATTCAGTTCTGTTTTCTCCGCCTACCTAAGTTCTGCCCTATCAACTAGGCCAAGACAGTTTCTTTATTCATTACCCAGTGAAAGCAACACACAAACAGAAGGAACTCCCACACCAGCTAACAACTAAAGGGGTTTATTTATTTATTTACTTACATATGCCAGGCTGGCCTGTCTAGCCAAGGTTGGTTGGCCTTGGTCTCGCCATCTTCTTGCTCCCAGTTCCCAAGTGCTGAGGTTACAGGTGTACCTCATAAACTCTTTTTCCTCTTTTTGAAACATTACTGTTCTCCTGACAAAGTCATTTTTTTAATCTTTTTTTTTTTTAAATTGTAGTTTTGTTCTCTATTTCTTGAGTGCTGGGATTAAAGACAATATCACGCCCAGGTTTGACCTTGAATCTGGGTTTGTGCGTAGGAGGCGAGCACTGACTGAGCCACATCTCTAGCTCTAAGACACTTTTAATCTCAACCCTGGGGAGGTAAAGGAAGAAAGATCTCTGCGAGTTTGAAGTTAACCTGGTCTATGTATCAAGTTCTAGGTCAGCCATGTCCATATAGTGAGACCCAGTCTCAAAAGACCAAACCCAAACAACCAAAGAAGCCACAATGAAAGGAAGCAACATTCATGCCAACGTTGAGCTGCTTGGCAGACAGGTACAAGTGGTCTCTAACCTGAAATCATGACTTTTGATGCTTAAGGAGCAGGGGCACTAATACCTGGCCAAATAGGAGACAGCCAAAATTCCTCTCTGAATAGAAGAAAGTGAGGAGGAGAGATACAAGGAATGTAACCAGATCTGCCTGGAACTGTAGCTGATGAAGATTCACAATAACAGATCCTTGAGTGAGTTTTGGAGTTTACACTGATGCAGCCCAGATCATCTGAGCTTGTTAGTGCAAAAAAATGCCCTTAGTGATGATCATATGCTGAGGGAACCTAGTAGGAGCAAAAGCTGGAGAGAGACCATGGATGCAGGCTATACAGACTTTACACAACCCCAAATCAGACAGACAGACAGACAGACACACGCGCACGTGCGAACTCACACATGCATCTGCCCGCACAATGATTGTGGGGGATGTCACGGCGCAGAAACGTGAAGATTCCATGACTTGAGATGCTGAGGTGAATGGACCTGGCTGCAGCTGGACCAGCTGGTTTTATTGGTACAAAGATAAAGCCTGCTTAAGGGTGGTGAGGGGTTTAAGACTAGCAGGAGGTGCGAGTTCCCTTCAGTCATTAGTGACGGTTAAAACTGAGACACCCCCGGTGTTGAGGCACCTGGTGAAGGACTTTATGTCAGCATCAAGGGTTGTCTCAGACTGTTTTGAGAGAAGATTTTCCGGAATGTCTGGCGAGGGCTAGCATATGTAAGACAGGAGACAAACGATGAGATGTGGTGTCTGCTGAGCTGCCTGGAGAAGGATAGCTTACCTTAGAGCCCAAACTGGAGGAAAACGTGGGGAACTTTTTTATTTCACCCACAGTGTGTGCACTGTGTCCCGCAGGACAGGAAAGCCCTCTGTGGGGTCTTAGAGAAGCCAGTACGGCAGAACTATTTGCTAAGTACAGTTATGCGTTTTGTCTACTTGCATGTCTGTGCAACACATGTGTGCCTGGTGCCCAAAGAGACCAGAAGAGGGCATCAGATCCTCTGGAACTGCTGTGTAAGTGCTGGTAACCAAAGGTTGGTCCTCTGAAAAAGCAGGGCTTGGCCACTGTCTGGTTCTGTGAAGTGTCTCCGTCAGCTGGCTGCCAGTGCTCTGAGCCACCTCTCTAGCCCCATCACTTACATTTTCAGTGGTTTGGGGAGCCAGATACACATGGTGGCACACACCTGTAATCCTAGTACTTGAGAAATGGAGACGTAGAAGGATGAGGAGCCCAAGATCATTCTCAGCTACACAATGAGTCTGAGGCTTGCTGATCTCCAAGAATAACAGCATACACACTCACATACACACCATACAACAACAACAACAAACAGAACCCTAAGAGTTTGGATTGAGAAAAAGGCACCATTCTTCATATGTTCCCCATTTCCCCGTGCCACACAACCCTCGTCCCTACCACACTGATCTCTTTGTTACAGCTGATGTGTTCGAGGATATTCATTATTTGTTTACTTTTACAACCAAGCTCATGTGTCCCAGGCTGGTCTGAAGCTCACTTCAGAGATGATCTCAAGCTTCTCTAATCCTCCTGCCTCTACCTCCCAAATGCTAGGTTACAGCTGTGCACCAACAGACACACTTCTGGGAATTGGGTTTTAATTTCTTTTCTTTTCTCTTCTTAAAAAAAATTATTTATGTATGCAGTGTCCTGCCTGCATATATGCCTGCACGCCAGAAGAGGGCACCAGATCTCATTATAGATGAAGGTGAGCCACCATGTGGTTGCTGGAAATTGAACTCAGGACTTCTGGAAGAGCAGCCAGTGCTCATAACCTCTGAGCCATCTCTCCAGTCCCCTCTATTCCTTCTTTTGAGACATGGTTTCTCTGTGTAACCCTAGTTGACCTGAAATTCATGCTGTAGACCAGGCTGGCCTGCCTCTGCCTCCTGAGCGTGGGGAGGCACGCACAACTGTGCCAAGCCTGGACAGTTTTTGTTCTGTTTTGAGGTGCTGAAGATCAGACTGGAGGTATTGTACACATTAGGTAACCTATAACTGGCAGTCAAGATTTCTAATTTTTATATTATTTTTGTTCCATGCTAAAAGTTAAGCCCAAGGCTTTGTACCTGCTAGACAAAAACCTTACCACTTGAGCCATATATAGATCCAGGTCTAATCAAGTCCTAAAGTTTCTTTTGGCCTGGCACGGTGGTAGTGAGTGCCCATAATTTCAGCACTCATTCTCATATACTTGAGAGTTTCAGAATAGTCTGGGCTGTCTGAGATACTGAATCAGGCACAAAACAAAGCAAGTGGTGCAGCCTTTAGTCCTTGCACTTGGAAGGCAGAGAGGCAGATCATGGAGTCTGAGGCTAGCTTAGTCTGTAGAGCAAGTCCGGGAACAGCCAGAGCTACATGGAGAAACCCTCTCTGGGGCAGGGGGGAAGGAGGGGACATTTTATTTGTTTGTTTATTTATTTATTTATTTATTTATTTATTTATTTATTTATTTATTTAGTGTGTGTGTGTGTGTGTGTGTGTGTGTGTGTGTGTGGTGTACGAGTGTGCAGGTGAGAGGACCTATGAATACACATGAGGCTTCTTGCTTGAGAGAGGGTCTCTTCCTGAGCCTGAAGTTCGCTGGTGGGTAAACTTTTGGAATCTGTCTTTGGTTCCCCAGTGCTGAAGTTACAGGCATACATGAAGCCATGCCCAGATTTTTTTTTTGTTTTTTGTTTTTTCGGGACAGGGTTTCTCTGTGGCTTTGGAGCCTGTCCTGGAACTAACTCTGTAGACCAGGCTGGTCTCGAACTCACAGAGATCCGCCTGCCTCTGCCTCCCGAGTGCTGGGATTAAAGGCGTGCGCCACCACCGCCCGGCCCCATGCCCAGATTTTTAGGTAGACTTGGGAGATTCAATTTCAGGTCCTTCTGCTTGCAAAGCAAGGGTGCCTACCCTGTGAACCATCTCCCCAGGCCCCACCATTTTATTTTAAAATCAAAGCTATACCAAACATTCTCAGGCAAAAATATCCCAGGTGAGAGGGAGCTGGGAAAGTCCAGACGCCCTGTACAGAACCTGTGCTTAAAGGAAAGTGAGGAGCCCTGCTCAGTCCCCAGGGCCACCTTGAAGAAGTCATCTTGTGTTTCTCAGAGTCACACAACCAAAGCAAAGTATAAAGGCGAGCTTCATGCTTCTGAAGACCTGTCAGCAGCCGCAGGGCAGACTGGCATCAAACGAAGACCATTTCACAAAAGTGCAGAGATTTGCGTTAGAAATCGCAGGTGAAAAATATTGCTATTCTTTGGCGGAACCATCTTTTCTCCCTGGACAGGGCTTTTATCTCTACGCCTCGGCCAGGGAAGGGCAAAGAGTTTCAATCTGTGCAGAAGGAAAATGAGGGCGGATTTGCACGCGGTCCAGCTCCAGAAGTGCTCCGAATTTTGCTTTGTTTAGGTCCTTGGCACGGGTGGTAAAATGGACAGCTAGAGTGGGGGAAGTGGGCTCCCAGAGCTGCGTCGAAACTGCTAGAAGATGCAAATTGATAAATAAACATTAAAACAATGAGGTAATCCTTTCACAAAGGACAAATTGCTAATCTAACCTCAACGCCAGGAAGACCGCCTCCGTGGAACAAAGGCAGCTTTCAGAGCCTCAGTTTTATTTGTAAACTGGCAGCAGCCGGTCAGTTAAATGGATTTAGTCTCACCTGCCTCCAAGGGGGAAAGCGGGCGGCAGGTAATCCTCTCTGGCTTCAAACGTCTCAGGAAATCGGTCACCTGATCTGACCAGGAAAGGCCTTGGAAACTGGGCCAGATTTTAGCCACTTTAGGGAAACAGCCAACCTGTTCCTCAACAATAGGTCCAGTGTGTGAGGGGAAGGGGCTGGGAGGGGCAAGCCTTCCCGGCTTAGACTAAAGAGAGGCCTCGGGTTAGGGCTTCAGGATCTGAAAGGGCCTTCTCTTGGGAAAGGGGTTGAAGGCAACTCCTCCAGTGACTCCCCAAGGACAAAGTGTCTGTCACCTGGGTTCCTTGCTGTGGGGACGCTAGGCCTTCCCTGTATGCTCTTGCTTGTTCCCCAACTCCTTACCTCCTCACCAGGGCTGTCATCCTCTCAAGGTGTGAGAGGAAGGGACAGAGAGACTGGCAAGGAGGTGACACTCACACAGCTGGCCTTGTCAAAAAGTTAATCACCTCAGCCACCAGATAAGTCCCAGGCTCTGTGACCTTTGGCCTCCTTTACTCTGTGACTGGCCACCCATCACCCTACTTCCTCCAAGTGGAAAATCAAGGTGTTCTGGTGGGGTGAAGGGCAAGGCGGCTCCACAAGGGTTGTCCAGGGCTGTATTTCTGTGTAGTAACCAGCCCTCTTCAGTCGAACCCTGCTGGGGTTCAAATGCACTCACAGTTTGGGTCTCTGGAAGGTGTAAGAACCCAAAGCTGGGCCCAGAGAGGTGGCTTAGCTGGCAAAGTTGCTCGCTGCTGACCTGGGTTCAAGTCTCTGGGACCCACATAGTGGAAGAAGAGAATTGACTCCTGAAAGTTGTTTGTTGTCCTCTCTTCTCTGTGC
>NC_022020.1:4651551-4653676 GCF_000317375.1 Microtus ochrogaster
CACACACATACACACACACGCACACACAGCACACACACACTCACACACACATACACACACACCACACACCACACACACACATACACACACAGCACACATACACACACACACCACACACACACACATACGCACACACACGCACACATACCACACACACACCACACACACACGCGCGCGCACACACACACACCACACACACATACGCACACACGCACACAGAAAGCAATATCTTTTTCTGTACCTTTGTCTGTATCTATGCCTCAGGACACAAACTCTCAGTCTCTAACTATCTGACTGACGGGCTAGAAATCTCCAAGACAACTCCAAGTTCTCCCAGGGTGAGTATCTGAGCTGGTGTTTGTCTTGCCCGGTTTGGTCCTGTTCCCTCTGAGAGGGGCACTCTCCTTGCTCCTGACGACTTGGGGGAAGCGTCTCTGTGCTCCCTTGTGCCACCTTGGATAACTTCTCTGACAGTATCAGCAGCCCTGTGTTGTCCCACGTATTCTTGAAACTGCTCTCATCCTGGACCTCGGTGTGCGCAGCCACACGCTAGTCTCCATCTTAGTGACCTCCTGTCTTGGATCCTGTCTCTCCCTGGCTTGTCCAATCCTTCACTCTGTGAGCTCTTCTCAAGCCCCTTCTGCTGGGTCCTGTGTGGGAAGTTCCTCTCCGGTGGCTCCTAGGTGTCCTTCAGAACCTCCTATAACTTGCTCAGAGGTATTGCCTCTGCATCAGCCTCTGGGCCAAATCCACCACCCCTCACTGCCTCCTTCATTCCACTCCTCTATACTCTCTAAAGCTTCAACTTTTATGCTTTTATCCACCCACTGCATGTGTGTACAGTCTGCATTTTCTCTACCACTCCCTACCTTATTTTAGAGGTCACAGGTGCACATGGACATGCCCAGCTTCATCATGGGAGCAGGGGATTTGAACTCGGCTCTTTTGACTTTCACAGTTACTGAGTCATCTCCCTAGCTTCTTCTTATTGATTGATTGATTGATTTCAGACCTATTTATTCACATAGCCCGGGCTGGCCTTGAACTTGCTCCATAGCTGAGGATGACTCTGCATGTCTGGTTCTCCTGTCTTCATCTTCAGAGTGCTGGGATTGCAGGCACACACCAATATGCTTGACTTATGGATGCCAGGGTTTCATGCGTGTTAATGCGTGCTAACTGAGTTATAGCCCCAGCCTGAAAGTTTTGATTAACTTATACCTGTATAGACTTACCGATCTTCCTTTCAGTTTTAACCCCATGAAAGAGATCATGTCTACACTGTTTGGAAGCCGCACTTTGCCTGGCACACAGTGGATGCTGTCAATATTTTTTTAAAAAGTGAAACATAGCAGCCATTTTATAGAGGAGGAGATGGGGCTTAGTAAGGCCAAGAAAATTCCTTAAGGTCACAGTTGGTGTCCTTTGGGAGATTAGAAGTCAAATCTCTCTGACCTCAAGCCTGGACCCCCACATCCCTCCAGCATTGTTCCCACTATCAGGTCGTACTCAAGCGTGTGGGAGCTTCCCATTGTGCATTGTGCCTGCTCGGAAATCTTGTCTGATTTTCAGGACTAGAATCTGACGTCCCTCAGGTGTCTGTTACTCTTTACCACAGAATTTAAGATTTAGATAGGCAGCGCAGGCCAGACTGAGTCCTGACTGCTTCCATTGTCTCTGAGCTTGCTCAGCAGCGAGGGTGCTTGCTCCGGATCCTCATCCCAGATTCGAATTCTACTCTCACCAGGCCCTGGGGCCCCCCTCTTTTGTCTTCATTTAAACCTGAGGAGCTCCCCAAACTTTAACCCAATTAACAGTCTCATGCAAAAATGTGCCGGATTTTAGAATGCTGTGCAAATGTTAGACTCAAGGCGGGGGTAACAGGTAATTTCTGAATCGCTTGTCTTGACTCTGTTGCAGAGGCTAATCTCACCCTTTTAATTGCCACGGGATCACTGGGAATTGAAAATCAAAACCAAAGTCAATGTCACTGTATACCTACTAGGATGCTCATGAGGACAGTGGAAACATAACTAACATAGATATTAGGGTCTGGTCATGAGGACAGCGGAAACATAACTAACATAGATATTAGGGTCTGGTCATGAGGACAGCGGAAACGTAA
>NC_022020.1:4653781-4655823 GCF_000317375.1 Microtus ochrogaster
ATGAGGACAGCGGAAACATAACTAACATAGATATTAGGGTCCGGTCATGAGGACAGCGGAAACATGGATAGAGAACAATGGACTGGGGAGGGTGTAGATGAATCAGAACCCTTGAAGTTGCTAGTGGGAGTATAAAGTGGGCAGTCACTGTGAAAACCAGTATGACCACTTTTCAAACAATTGAAACACAAAACTAGCATTTGTTCTAGCAGTCTGTGTATATACTCAGAATAGTTTTTTTAAAAAGAAAGAGAAAGCACGTTTAAAAGGGGATCACTTCCAATAGCCGAAAGGTGGAAGCAACCCGAATTCATCCACAGATGAATGAAGTAGGCGGTGTATGTGTGTGCTTGTGATGGAGTATTACTAAGTACTGCAAAGGAATGAAACATTGGTACATAGATAAAGCCTCTAACATGTTAACTGAAACAGCCACAAAGTAACTGCTGTTCTGAGTTGACTCCAGAGATCCCTAGACTAGGCAAATTCAGAGACAGAAAGTAAACCTAAAGCTTCCCAGGAGCTTGGGGGAAATTATTACTTAATGGCTACTTAGTTTCAGTTTGATATTATGAAGAATTCTGGAGAATGATGACAGTTGTCACCAATGATGAAGAGCACATGCAATGTAACTGCTCCTGAGGCCACTGGTTTGTATCAAAAACTGGTGAATTTTGTGTTCAACAAATACATTTCAAATGAAAAAGATTTAATTTATTATTTATTTTATATACATGTGTCTGTGTCTGTTTGTATGTGCATCAAGTCCATGCAGGTCTCTGAGGAGGCCAGAAGAGGGCATCAAATTCCCTAGAGCTGGGATTACAGGTGGGTGCTGGGAACTGAATCTGGGTCCTCTGCTCTGAACCACTGAGCAGCCCATGTGCAGTAGAGTTTACTACAATAAAAAAGGGAGCCATGTACACATGCACACGCGTGCACACACACACACACACACACACACACACACACACACACACACACAAAGTAGGGTCTCATATAGCCGAGGCAAGCCTCAAACTCACTATACAGCTGAGGATGACCTTGAATGTCTATTCTCCTGACTCCCAGGTTTGATAAGTCCAAGCCTGCACCACAACACCTTGTTTTAAGTGTTTCTGGGATGGCAGCCAGGGCTCTGTGTGTGCTGGCCAAGCGCTTACCAATGAGCTACATCCCAGCCCCAACCACAATATTTTGCACATTATTCCATAGCTCTAATAATAGAAATGTCCGTGCAATCTGAGGACAAATACTGTTGGGATATACTTGTCTGTAGCACCCCGTGCTGCTTAGACTTGACTTGAAGACACTATGTAGCCACCTTAATCTGCAGACATTTCCTTGCCTCAGCCTCAGTGCTGGGATTACAGAGATGCACCACCACATGGGGCTTACTTATGAGTTTCCCAAGACTTTTCTTGTTGGGTGTGGTGGTGCAGGCCTTTAATCCCATCACTCAAGAAGTAGAGAGAGGCTGATCTCTGTGAGTTCAAGGTCAGCCTGATCTACAGCTAGAGTTCCAGGCCAGCCAAAACTACATATTGAGAGACACTGTCTCCATCCTAACGTTTTTTCTTTGCTCTCAAAAAGCATTTCCTTTCTCCTGCCTTGTAAAAAGTGTTACGAATAGGAGAATGTCATGGATCAAACATGCTGTCTACCTTCTGATTAAGCTGTTTGGTCATGTGCTGTGATCTTCCAAACAACTGATTTAGGAGATGTCACACGGAATTGACTCAGTCTGCACTGGATGCCTGACCTTGAACCAATCACTGCACCCAAGCGGATGAAACAGTTGAATGCCTTGGATCACAAATTGATCTGAAAGTGGAAAAATCCACCCCAAATTTTGTTCCTAGAAGTGAGTGTTATTAAGATCAGCTGGGTTGTGTGGAGCATGCCTTCAATCCCAGCACTCAGTAGGAGGAGGCAGGAGGATCTCTGTGAGTTCAAGGCCACAGATTGAGTTCCAGGACAGCCAGAGCTTCACAGGGAAACCCTGTCTCAAAAAACAAAATGAGAGAGAGAGAGAGAGAGAG
>NC_022020.1:4655923-4676470 GCF_000317375.1 Microtus ochrogaster
AGAGAGAGAGAGAGAGAGAGAGAGAGAGAGAGAGAGAGAGAGAGAGAGAGGAGTGAGAGAGAGTCACCAATGTGCATCAGCAGGTACTAGATGGAAAACCATCTTCTTTTGAGGCCCAGGCTGGATTTGAACCTCCTATGTAGGAGAGGCAACACATCATATGATGTTGCACGGTACTGGGGACCAAACCCAGGGCTTCACACATGCTAGGCAGGCACTCAACCACTTGCTATGTCCCCAGCTGTGGTTGTTTGAATGAGGAACATCCTCATTGTTTTGGGCATTTGAGTATTTGCTCCCATTGGTGGAGCTATTTGAAGAGGGTTAGGTGAAGCCTTGCTGGAGGAAGTGTGTCACTAGAGGTGACTTTAAGAGAGAAAATCCTCCTGTGACTTCCGGTTCAAGATGTGAGCTCTCAGCTTCCTGCTCCTGCCACCGCGCCTGCCACCTGCTGCCCTGCTGTCCCCTGTAAGATCGTGGTGTTTCATCAACAGGAAAAGTAGCTAATACACCTACCTTCATTATTATTCTTGTTTCTAAAGGATTATTTATTTCACTTTATGTATATGAATATTTGCATGAACATATGTCTGTATGCCACGTGTGTGCCTGGTGCCTGTAAGGACCCCAGAACTGCAGCTACCCAGGGTTGTGAGTCACCACATGAGTGGAAGGAGTTGAACTGGGTTCTCTGTAAGAGCAGCCAATGCTCTTAACCACTGAGCTATTCCTGCCACCCCTACTATTCTTAATAATAAGAGAATCCCACTTTCTAGGGGAAAGTCTCCTACAGCCTGTGCTCTCTCATCTCTGCTGTGATCTGAATGCTAGCATTCTCCCAATTTTGTGTGTTAGAACTATTTCTCCTGAGACAGTGTGGGACAGAGTCGCCCAGAGAGTCCTCAGGCAGGAACTGGACCAGGAGAATTCACCCTCATGAGGGTTTAGTTCTCTGCAAGAGAGGCCAGGTGAACTCCCTTGACCGTTTCTGCCTTGTTAGAACACAAAGCAGGTCAGAGTTAAAGTTAAATTTCTAAAATTTATATTTGAGACAATGTCTCAGTATGTAGCTCAGTCTATGCTGCATCTTGATAAGTAATCCAGCCTGGCCTTCAATTCCTGGTTTTCCTGCCTCAGCTAGCATTATAAATGTATGCCACCCCTAGGAAGGTCATTTCCATGGCAACCTAAAGGGATTAAGAAACCTCTTTTAGGAACAAGGAGCTGGCACGGTGTGGTGAAGCGTGGCTGTGCAATCACCAGGATCTGAGTTTTACTCTCCAGAACCCATGTAGAGTTGAGGCCACGTTGGCTGTGATGCCAGCACCCAGGGAGATGGTAGGAGACAGACATGGGGGAATCTCCAGAAGGGAGTCATCCAGCCAACCTGGCACACACGGTGAAGAAGAGACCCCAGCTCAAGGGAAAGGTTAAAAGCCAACGCTGTCTTCTCACTACAGTGAATGCACTGTGGAGCTTGTGCACCTATGCTTGCTCACAGAAGTGCGAACACACACTCAAAGATTCGTATGTGCATACGTGTGTGAAAAACCCCATTTAAAGGGCAGCTATTGCCTGAGACCGTCCCTGGTTCTGTTCAGCACTGGCCCTAGCCATAGGTCCACATTCTTCAACTGTTTGTGCAGTGAGTTTTAGGTGAAGGTTTAGGTCATGGCTGGTCTGGAGCCAACGCTCTCTTCTCCATGAAGGTGGTGATGGAAACAGTGCTCCCGTTCATCTGACGTCAGCGGAGCTGGAAAGCATGCACGGGCATCAGTGGGTCTTCCACCCCTGAGCCCCAACTCCATGAAGTGATCTTGCACACATCAGCAGAGAGAAGAGGACACGTGTGAGGGACAGCCAGCTGATGGATACGTATTTCCAGTTTCAGCTGAGCTCTGGGGACCAGATCAGGAGGGAAGCAGAAGGGGGACCATTTTTAAACCTCCCATCCACAGGTGGTAACATGACTGGAGGGAATAAAAATGGAGACACATGATGATTTCCCTCACTTTTACGGGGTGTTCCAAGCCTGTCTGTCATGTGCAAGTACCCAAGATCCCAGGATCACATCACTTCTGAAGATGGGCATCCTACTGTTACTATTTCTTTTTATTTTATGTTTTGTAGGGAACATTGTCTCATTCTGTAGTTCAGGTTGGCTTGGAACTTACTGTGTAGAACAGTCTAGTCTCCCTCAAATCCACAGTAATTCTCCTGCCTCGTCTTTGCCTGTGCTGCGATGACAGCTGTGAGCCATGTTGCCTATCATCACCCCGGAAATGGATATGAGAAAGACGTGGCATTCCTTTGCCACTGACATCTCTCACACTCAGGACACAAGACTGCTTTACACTCTGTGCTTCATATTCCCTGTCACATGAGACTCAGCTGTGTGTCCTGAGAGGAAAGCACCAATGAGGAGGCTGGTGGATGGATTGCACCATGTTCTAGAGCATTCTAGAGCACTGGTTCTCAATCTGTGGGTTGCGACCTTTTTGAGGGTCAAATAACCCTTTTACAGGGGTTGAATATCAGATATCCTACATATTAGATACTTATGTTATGATTCACAACAGTAGCAGAATTACAGTTATGAGGTAGCAATGAAAATAATTGTATGGTTGGAGTCACAGTATTGAAGGGTCACAGAATTAGGAAGGCTGAGAGCCACTGCTCTAGCAAGAGAAGTACATTTGTGTTTGTATTAGTTTCTTGTTGCTGCTGTAACAAATCGGAAGTCACAAACTCAGTTTCTGAGAACATGGCTTCCTCAGCTTCTCCACCTGTAGAAGGTACCTGCATCCCTGGGCTCCTAGTATCTGCTAAGGTCAGCATCGTCAGGCCTCTTTCCGTCTCTGTGGCTTTGTTTTGGATCTCTGTTCTCCATCATCATTTCTCCTTTTCTGATTTTGCCCTTTGGACTCATCCTGCAGAGATCGCTTGTGAGTCCATCGGTCCCAGGTGATCAAGGACGTTTCCAGTTAGGGTCATTTACCAAGTGCCTTTGTATTCACCAAGTTCAGAAACTAGACTGTCCAGGTCATCAGGGGGTTCTACCACAGCCATTTCCTCTTTTAACTAATCATTATTTTTGTTCCTTTAAAATTTACTTAGGAGCTGGGGAGATGGATCAGCACTTAAGGGCACCGACTGCTCTTCCAGAGGACCAGGGTCTGGTTCCCAGCACATACAGAACCTTACAACTTCAGCTCCAGGAGGCCAACATTTTCTTTTGGCCTCCACAGGCACCAGGCACTCAGGGGGTACTCATACACACATGCAGACAAAACAGTCATATATACATAACATAAGAAACAAACATTTTTGGAAAAAAATAAATTGTTTAGTCAGACATAAGACTTATGCCAGTATCCCAGCCTTTGAGAGGGGCGGCAGGAAAAGGCTCTAAGTACAGGAGTTGGAGGCAGCCTGGGCTACAAAATGAGTTCCAGGCCCGCCTAAGTTACAATGAGACCTTGCCTCAAAAAACCCGAATCAATGAACACAGTAAATAATTAGCTTCTTATTTTACTTCTAAGAGAACATATTCAGAGCTAAAATGCACAGAGACCAAGGCAGCCGGTTAGAAGGTCTTAAACATCATTAGTTGTCAGGGAAGTGTAAGTCAGGACCACAGCGACTGTAGCAGTTTAATGGTACCCCACAGAGAGCTTGTGGGAATCCTAACCCTGAGCACTGGTGGTAAAGGGCGGAGCCTTTATGAGTGGGCTCCCAGGGCCCTGAGATCACAGACGGATTAATGCTGTGACCACCAGGGTACGCTCATCACCTCCTAAGAGGGTTCCGTAGAAAAAGCACATGTTCAGCTGCTCTTCATCCTTCTCCCCAACCTTGACTGTGTGTGTGTCCGACTCTGTCACCTTCCCTGATTCCCATCTTTAATGGTTGATACATCAAAATGACCCTGGATAAATGAAAACACCTTGATCCTGGGCTTCTTCTGCCTCTAGAACTATGAACATTAAATTTTTTCTCATTATAAATTACATAGTCTCAGGTGTTCTGCACACAGAAGATTAAATACAGACAGTAATGAATTTAGATTATAACATGCTTACTTTTGCCATAGAATCACTATGTATCCATTTACACAGAAGTATGTTTCATAAGTTAAGTATTTGGATATGTTTCTGTTATCATATTTTAGTCCTATTTTATGATAATTAGAGAAAATACTTTGTATGGATTTAATTATTTTCTCTTTTCTTTCTTCCTTGTGTTTAGAAATCTTTTTAAAAATTAATCTTGAGATAGTTATAGATTTGCATGCAGTTATACGAAATAGCTCATAAAGATTCTATGTGCCTATTCATAGTCTGAATTATGTCCCTCCGAAACTCATATTTAAATCTTAATGCCCATTATCTTTGGATGGAAAGATGGCCTTTAGAGCCTAAACCATCCTTGATTAAAATTACATGTGTCCTTAAAAAGTGGGAAACTTGGGGGTGCTGAAAGGCTCAGCAGGTAAAGGAACTTGCCACAAAAATGATGATCTGAGTTCAGTCTCTGAACCCACAGGTGGCAGGAGAAAACCATCTCCCAAGGGTTGTCCCTTGGTGGCCACACATGTGTGCCAAGGCACAAGCATGCCTTTACTCACATTCACACACAATACAACAAATAAATCAATATTAAGAATAGGCAGCTTGGGCACAGAGGCAGGAATAGGGCAGCAGTGATGAGAACAGATGCAGAATGATGGTCAAGGAGTGAGCTTTCCTCATGGCCCGAAGAATTAGTCAACTCCAGACTGTGAGAGCCAACTGCTGTTGCTGTGTAATTTGTTATGGTAGCCCTGGAAACCTTGAACAAAAGCCTTCAAGCAGCTCCTCTTGATGGAGACATCCTGCGTCATCAGAGTGCAATGGCAGTCAAGGAGCTGACATGACCTTCCTCGTATCTCATTAACATCACCTGCATTGTGTGTGTTTGCGTCTTCATGGTGAGATCTTCCTAATGTGTGCCCATGAACGTTACTGTAGGGAAGATCGCTGGTACTCCTTTACAGATGCAGCCTCTGCCTTTCTGTCCCAATCCTTTAACCCTGACCACTATTCATCTAAGTGAATAGAGTCTGATGGTATGGCTGGCTCTATTGACTCAGCAGGACTTCCTTTTCGTGTTCCAAGGTACAGTTGGCTAAGGACATGTGGGTTGTTTCCATTTGGAGCTGTCATGAATACTGCACTCTAAACATTCATGCCCAGGTTTTACACCTATTGTGGTTTTCTTTTGCTTGTTTATTTAATTATTTACTGATTGATTGGTGTAGCATTGTGTTGTGCTGTAGATGTGTGGTATATGTGTGCCATCATGTGTGCATGCCTATATGGGTATGCCTGTATGTGTGTGTTCTTCCCTGTATTAGGTGTCTTCCCTGATGAGTCTCCAGAATTTTGTTTTTCTTTTTGAGACAGGCTCTCTCTCTACGCCTGAAGCTCCTCCACTGGGTGAGCTTGGCTGCCATTGAGCTCTCAGGGGCTTCTGTCTCCTCCCACTTTGTGTTGGAGTTACATGTCTAGTTAAAAAATTACTTTAGATTTATTTGTTTATTTTGTGCATATGTGTTTTGCCTGAATGTACATATGTGAACTACATGGGTGTCTGATGCTCAAGGGGATAAGAGAGGGCATTAGAACTTCCATAACTGCAGTTGTGAGCCCCATGTTGGGGCTGGGAACCACACCCAAGTTCTTGGTAAAAGCAGCAAGTACTCTTAACTACTGAGTCATCATGCCTGGCTCTTATGTGGGCTCTGGGGTCTGAACTCACATTCATGCTTTTGCCAACTGAAACATCTCCCTAGCCCACTGTTGTGCTTTTAAAAACTTTATTTCCTTGCAGACTATTATTAGAGATTGTCTTAAACATTACAAAACACATCTTTCTGTCCCATAAGAATTTATGAAGCCTGGAGGATGTAGAAACCTCCCTGTGGTTCAGGGCCCTCCATGTCCTGTTCACTGTGTTCTCGTCTTGTATTGATGCCTCAGACATGGTACTAGACAAGCTTACTAGTTTCCAGCCATCCGATTTGTCTTCCTTCCAGCCCCTATGGCTTCTGATAAGATATTTAGGTCATGTGAGCTGCTGTGCCTCCTTCACGTTGTTTTAAGGAAGGTATCATGTCTTTTTTTTAAAATAAAGATTTATTTATTTAGTATGTATACAACATTCCTTCCATGTATGTTTGCATGCCAGAAGAGGGCACCAGATATCATTATAGGTGGCTGTGAGCCACCATGTGGTTGCTGGGAATTGAACTCAGGATCTCTGGAAGAGCAGTCAGTGCTCTCAACCTCTGAGCCATCTTTCCAGTCCAGGTGTCATGTCTTTAGTCTTATGTATTTTGGTTATAATTTCTAATTGTTTTCTCTAAAATAATTTAATGTTGTTTGGGGCTTGCTGAACTCCTCACACCTGTAGGTTTTGTGTTTCACTAGAACCAGAGAGATTTCTGTCATTGTTTTCTGTTTGTTGGTTTTTCCTCACCCTTTTCCCTTGACCTTTCACAATGCTGCCATCTGTGAACCCCTTCTCAGAGACTTACAGGCAACCCTATCAGTCACTTTCCCAAATCCTCCTCGTAATGTCCCAATTGCTTTCTGGTTCCTGGGTCCCAGTGCTCCAGCCAGAAGAGTTGTAAAGAAAGCGAGAGATTTCTCCCATCTCCCTGAACCTCAGGAGACCTCTTTCTTAGAACCCTGTCTTTTCCTGCAACCTCATACCTACACCAAGAAACCTGGAAGCTGAAAAATGTAATAAACCCCCCAGAGGGTTTGGGAGACTTTGATTCAACGTCTCCTTCCCAAATCACAAGCTACTGTATACTTAAAAGTGTGCACACAGCATGCCATGAAGTGTGGATGGAGGCCAGAGGCCAGAGTGTGGGAGTTGGTTCTCATCTTCCACAGTACCTCCCTCCACACACACACACACACACACACACACACACACACATACACTTTTGTGATGGGGATTGAATCCCTGGGTCTTTCTAAGCACTTGCTCTACCAGTGAACCATTGCTCCAGCCCGTTATACATACCAGCAGCTCTCAGATCTCTGCCCCCTGCGTTCTGTCCATTTAATGCAATGGCACTGTGAGGCAGTGACTCCTACCTCCCCTACACTTTGGACAGAGTTCTGAGTCACATACTTAATCTAATACAAATGCTATTTATCTACACTTGGGCTATTCTTCGAGTCTTTTAAAGCTGCCGTTTCCAGTGCTGCCCCATCCCCTGAGAGCAGTGGCTCTCCACCTGACTTCTCATGCTGTTTTCACGTGAAGCCAGAGGACAGTCTCAGCTGTTGTTTCCAGACGCCATCTACCTTACCTTTTTGAGACGCGATCTCTCATTGACTTGGTACTCACCAAGTAGGCTAGCCTGGCTGGCCAGTGGGCCTCAGAGATCCACTTGTTTCTGCCTCCCCTGCTCTGGGATTAGAAGCATGCAACACCTTGCCTGGGTTTTTTAATGTGGGTTCTGGGAATTGAACTCAGGTCTTTATGCTTGCTGGACAAGCACTTTGCTGACTTACTTAACTGACTGAGTTATCACCCCAGCCTATCAGCTTGATGTCTCTTTGGAAAGAGATACAATAAAATCTTAGTGTCCAGAATATATTCAGACAAATTAACATTTAGACTGTTCCTCAGAATCTGAAGAGCAAGGACCCAGGCACCGGCATCACTTTTAAAAGGTGGGGCAGTAGGTGGGACATAGCTCTGTTGGGAGAGGGCTTGCCCAGCGTGCATGAAACTACATAGAACTCATAGTGTAGTGGGACAAGCCTGTAATCCTAGGTAGAGTCAGGAGAATCAAAAGTTCAAATTCATCCTCAGTTACACAGCAAGTTGGAGGCCAGTCTGGGATACAGAAGAAACAACATTCTTTACTTAATGCTCCAAGCCTGCTCTTCCAATAGGACACCCATTTTATTAATGTGACCATCCACCAGTCCCCAGCCTGAACTCAGCTCCAAAATTCTTCATGGTTAGGCTGGTCTTCTGAATCACCCCCCACACACACCTCTTCAAGGGAAACTTCCCTGGCACCTCCTGGCTCCCAGGGTGGAGCCTAACTCCTGAGGTCAGCAGGTCTGCCTTGTGCCACCTGGACTCCCTCCCCAACTCCTCTTTTATGGCTTAAGTGTCTGCTCTCCATAGTCCAAAGACACAGACATTCTTGAGACACTCCAGGTCCCATCACTCCTCACTGGAACTCCTCCCAAAGCCATAGATATGTTACCTATGTCCCCACACCTCCTGAAGCCACTGCTGGCTCCTCGTGTTTTTCTGACAGGACCATAGCACAGTACCAAACTTCACTAAAATAATCTCTTTGCAGCTGTTGGTGCTTTTCTGTGTTGTAAAGTGTGGGAGCCTGAGACTGAAGGACTGTGAGTTCAAAACTAGGCTGGACTACCTAGGAAGACACTGCCTTAACAAAAACCAACAAAGTCTGACACACAAGTCTTTTCCATGAGCCTTGCAGCACCTTAAAGGTGAGGATTTACTAATATTTGTCTATCTTATTAATAAGTTTAAATATTTGTATATCTGTTTTTTAAATGTGTGTGTGGTATAAAAATGTGGGTGTGTGCCATGGCATGCATGTGGCAATCCAAGGACAACTTGTGGGTTTGGCGTTCTTCCCCTGTGTAGGTTCTAGGAACTGAACTCAGGTTGTCAGGGTTAGTGTGCAAGGTGCCTTTCTATACTGAGTCATGTAGGCAGAACTTCTCTGTATTTCAGCAGCTGCTCCCCAAAAGACACACAGAGACTTAATATTAATTATAAATGCCCGCTGATAGCTCAGGCTTATTACTAGCTAACTCTTACATTTTAAATTAACCTATAATTCTTATCTACCCTCTGCCACGTGAGGATATCTTTCAACATGGCATGTTCATCTTGCTTATCTCTGTGTCTGCTCCTGACTCCTCAGATTCTGTTTTTTCTAGCATTCTCTCTGCCCAGAAGATCCTGCCTAGCTACTCGTCAGTCAGATTTTTATTAACAATGGGAGCAGCACATTTTCACAGTGCACAAAAGAATTATTCCATGGCAGAGCTGCCTTACTGTCCCTCAAATTTGTCTTTCTGCAGAAAGAGCAGATCCTCTGTGGCCCTCAGGCACATGGATGACTATGCACTGTGAAGAGCCTTTTTAGATCAAATAAGTTGGATCTACAAGAATTCTTACAAAGCTAACTGAGATTGACAAAGTTTCTGAGATAAAAATGACACCGTTGCCTGGTGGTGGTGGCGCACACACTTGAGTAGTAGAGGTAGGTAGATCTCTGTGAGTTCAAGGCCAGCCAGATCTACAAAGTGAGTTCCAGGCCAAGTTCCAAAGCTACCAAGAAACCCTATCAAAAAACCAAACAACAATAACAACAAACCACAAAACAAAACAGACAAACAAACAAACAAGATGACACTGTTAATTTTGGTTCAGGATAAGGTGTCTTTGAGACCAGTCTGAATGTTTTCTTATCTAAAAAAAAAAAAAAAGGAGACACCAAGAAAAGCAATGGCAGCAAAGCCCAGCACTGTAGGTCGCTGAAGAGGTTCCTACCTTAGGAAGGGGCAACTTTGGCAACTTGAACTCAGTTCCCACCCGACCACTTCATTGTCTCAGTGTCATATTTAGTGGTCTCTTCTATGTAGTGGGCAGCTACCACGGAGGAGTGTTCTGAGGTCTGAGCAAGTGATTTCGTAGGCTAGCATTAGGGCCCATATTTAAGAGCCCCTTAAATAGTATCCTGCTATTTTCCGGTGTCTTAGGGAGTCAGTGGACAGAGTACATGGAGAGAAGGTTTAGACACTTAAGTGTCTTTATGGTCTCCTGTTCCTTAGAGGACAATGTCTTTGGCTCTAAGTCCTGAGGTCAGTGATGGCTGCCAGGCCAGCATCCTCCTTGTGCTCTCAGCTGAGGAGGGATCTGCACCCTCACTCTGTAGGACGCTTCTCACTTTCCACCTCAGTGTCCTTGACTCCTAAAAGAAGAGGGGAAGGTTTCAATATGTTGTATGGGGACAGACCTAGTTACCAAGGACATTCTAAAAGTCAAATTTAGGGTATTAAAAAGGAAGAAATTTGGAGAGTGACACCTGCCTTTAGTCCGAGCACTTGGGAGGCAGATGTAAGTGGATTTCTGTGAGTGTGGAGGCAGCAAGGGCTACACAGTGAGGCCCTGTCTACTACCTTCAAACAAAATGAAACAACAACAAAAACTAAGAAAAATGCCCACAGATTCTAGAGATACATCTTCTAGGTTATGTTGGCAGAAATCCCCTGGCCTTGAGATGGCCACTCAACCACAAAGATTACCAGCTTATATTTTTGGTATACATCAGTGACAATATTACGTACATCATTCTCTCTGCTACTTTTCATAAATAAATCTTTAGTCACTAGCTGTAAGCATGTACCCTGAACTGATCAGGACTCCACAGAAAGCCCCGGATGAAGTCCCTGAGAGGGTCACAAGTGTTGCTCTCAGTGGACACTCTGCCCTGAGTCTCACACAGAAAGTGTCTCTGCTGTCCCGTGAGATGGCTCATGGGTAAAGGGGCTTGCAACACACACCTGACCACTTGAGTTCCTTCTCTAGAACTCACATGACAAGCTGGACGCAGCTGCACACATCTGTAATCCCAACACTCTTGAAACATTGAGATGGAAGAATCACCCAGGAGCTCACAGACCAGCTAGTCTGGGTCGTGTCACAAAGGGCAGGAACAAGAGAAACGCTTCTAAAGTAGAAGGCTGAACCAACTCTCAAAATCTGCCCTCTGACCTCCACATGTATGCATGGCATGCCCAGGTCCACAATCACATGCTCCCCAAGCACACTTAAAATAATAAATTTTGGAAATCAAAATAAATAAAAATCCATTTGCCTCAATAGGAGAGAAAGAAAAGAGGAGAAAATCAGAATTAATTGATCTTATCTGTAATAAGGAGGTCATTTTCTATATCTTCTCATTCAGTCCTTGGCAAAAAGCTCATCAAGGACGTCTCATCGTTTTCACTCTTACAGGAAAGCGAGTGGAAACTCATAAAGAATGACTTGCCAGGATCTCAGCCTAATGGGAGGTAAAATTGATTGACATCTAAACCAGCCAATTTGAAGAGCAGCCCTGACGTAGCAAGAGCTTGCTGCAGAAACATTCAGTCTTTGATTTTCACACTCTTTCGCTTGTCTGCTCCATCGCGTCCTCATTCCCACCTTCTCCCCCTTTCCTTCCTACACACTTCTCTTCTTCCCTTTCCGGCTTGCTAATTCCCTAACTGCCAGCCAGCAGCGTGACCTCAGGGATTCAAGAGGCACAAAGTGCACCATCATGGTGTACACCTGTAGTCCCTGAACACAGGACACAGAAGCAAAAGGGCTGCGAATTTAAGACCAGCCTGGACCGCACACTGAGACCCTGGCTAGTGTCTGTCAGCTCCACTTTAATGCATATCTGAATGCGTGCTCATGGAGGGGACTTGAGGGGAGGCACACAGCTGTATTTCAAGTTAGCGGATCAGTCACAAGTTACATCTCCCTCCGTGCCAGGGACATTATGACACATAGATAAAGAAGGCACGGATGAATTGGATCTGGCCTTGCTATAATGCAAAGCTGGCCTGTGTCATGGGTGAGACATTCCTGTAGCATATGGTAACGTGGAGGGAGAAAGGCGCAGCAGGGCATGTGGGTTGCCTTCAGCTATGCCAAGAACGCGATGCTAGAAACACATGCCACTCCCCAGCTGGTCTCTGCCTTTTCTGTCTGTTCTCCAAGACCATTTTAGGATTGGCTTCAATGCTTTGCGGGGAGGGGGTGTTCTATCCACAGGGGCACTGAGAATTACAATGATGTGTTTGGAGGTCTTATTCTAAACTGAACAGCAGTGTACCAGAGTCCTGTAACATCTTTCCAAGAAGCCTGTCTGAGAGTGGAAAAGCTGGGAGTAATGGCTCATGTCTGAAACCCCACCATTTGGGGGGCTGAGGCAGATGGCTTGCCATGAGTTCTAGGTCAGCCTGAGCTTCATAGTGAGTTTCAGGCCAGACTGAACTATTGAGAGGGATTCTGTCTCAATCAAACCAAACCAACCAACCAATCAACCAACAAAAAAACCCACAAAATTTCCACTAATGAAATTGTAAAAATAAAAAGTAATGAACAAAATCAATTTTTTGTTTTATTTTATTTTGTTTTGTTTTTAGGACAGGGTTTCTCTGTGTAGCCCTGGCTGTCCTAGAACTCACTCTGTAGACCAGGATGGTCTTGAGCTCACAGAGATCTGCCTGCCTCTGCCTCCCTGAGTGCTGGAATTAAAGGTGTGCACTACCACTGCCCAGCAAACAAAACCAACTTTAATAATGTAAACTATTTTATCTTCCCCACTGTATCGAGGGTATTATTTTGACATGTAGGTAATATAAAAATTATCGAGGCATGTTGCACTCTGTTTTTAATATTTTTTGCTTTTTTACAAACTTAAAATGTTTCTGAAATCCAACATGAATTTTGTTTTAAGTACATTTCTCTCTATTGAACTATTATGGGTTTTTTTGTTTGTTTGTTTGTTTGTTTTTGGATTTTTGAGACAGGGTTTCTCCTGTAGCTTTTTGGTTCCTGTCCTGGAACTAGCTCTTGTAGACCAGGCTGGCCTTGAACTGAACTATTGTGTTTAAGTACAAGTACCCTTGGAGCTGACAATGACCTTGCTGGGTGGTACAGGTCTGTTTATTTGGGTGGGGCATAGGGGGAGGTGTCCATGCCTAAGGCGCCTTCTAAGGAAGGATGTGTGATGAGAGCAGAACAACCACTTACCTCAGCTGCACGCAGTGTTGGCAGATCTCACTGTTGCCACCGCTCGGCTGTAGCGTGCCCTGTCCAGCCCGCACTGAACAGTTCCTTTGGGGTCTTGGACGTGGCTGTTTCTGCCAGGAAGAATGATCTCCCTACAGAGCATGACATCACTGCTGAGTGATTTGACAGTCTCTTTGGAAAGGTCCTTATTCATCTTGCCGGCCTCTGGACCTTGTTGAATCAAAGGCATTTTAAGCTGGGCATGGTGGTACACACTTGTAATCTCAGCACTCAAGAGGTTGAGGTGTGGGAATTTTGAGAGTAAGGCCAGCCTGGGCTACATGGGGAGCTCAAGGTCAGCCCATCTGGAAGAAAGTAGGGAGGTAGAGGATATATTTGGGACTAGAGGGATGGCTCAGCATTAAGAGCACCCCCTGCTCTTTCAGGGAACCTGAGATCAGGTCCCAGCATTCATGTTGGGTGAGTCATAGCCACTTGTAAATCCAGCTTCAAGGAATCCAATGCTGTCTTCTAGCCTCTGGGGCCCCCATACACAAAAGACACCCCTTGACACTCACAGAGTACCAACTTATATGTGAGACAAACTCACACTCATATACATAAATAAAAATAAATAAATACATCTTTTTAAAAATGGTTAGAGCAGGAGACATGACTTAGTGGCTAAGAGCACTTGAGACTTCGATCACAACCACCTATGACTTAAGTTCTAGGGGATCCATTGCCCTCTTCTGGCTCCTCAGCACCAGACAGGCATGTGGTACACATTCATGCAGCAAGACATACACACACAAAAGGGTTAGTAAAAGGCTCTTTGATTAATGTAAAAAGATGAAAAGTAAATATATTGAATGTAGTTATTAAAATCTGGTTACCTAGCCTGTAAGCCAGATGCTACAGATTCCCAGTCATCGGGTTCCATTTCAGACAGTAACACAAGAAGATCTCATAACTCGGGTAAATGCCCTTTCTGGCCCTTGCTTACTGTCTGGTGCCCCATGCCTTAGATCACAGATGTGTAGCTAGAATTCCTGAGAAAACTCATTGTATGATGTGGAAACAATATGGCCAGACAAAGGAAACATACAGTGTAAATATTCCTTGTGCTGGTAAACTAATTCCTAAGTTTGTTCTGGAATGTTCTACGTGCACAAAGCACATGTAGTATAAAGTTCCAATAACGGCTTTTATATGGTAAAATGCTCTTCAACAAACCATATCTCATTTTCTATGCAAAACACACTTGTTTTAGAAAATGAAATTAGGTCAAGTCTGGAATCTCACGTGCTAGGTCAGCGTGGAGAGGCTGCAGAAATGGAAGGTCAGGGTGGATTTGAAACCCCTTGATGGTGTTGTTGAACACAGGGGATAAAAGAAGGCAGTGAAGCAGTTGCTCCGTGGTTATCTAACTAAACTCATGGTCTTGTGACTAGCTGTGATGGGATACATTCTTTCTCCAGGGCCGCAAGGTCTCAGCTGGGGGAGACAGAAGGTGGGAAGCTTGTGTGTGTGAGTGTTTGTGTGTGCGTGTGTGTGGTGTGCGCATGCATGCGTGTGCGTGCACACAGGGTATCACTATGTAGCTCTGGCTAGTGTTCACTGCCATTCTTCTGTCCCTGACTCCTGAGTGCTGGAATTGCAGGCATGAGTCACCATGTGGGAGAGAATAAGACCATTACCACAATTTTTAAGCCAAATTTGAAGCAAACTTTATTAACTATTGTCTAGGGCGAAGGGCACTGGCCAGGTCCACACTCAGGATTCTCAGAGAATGGCTGTGAGTTACGTTAGCCAGAGCCTATGAAGACAAAACCCAAGAGGCTACACTAGCTCTCATCTTCATGCAAACAGGGGCGGGCACACATCCTGACACACTTCCTGCCTGCTTCCCTCTCACGTATGAGCATTTCAGTTTCAGGAGGTCCCATTTATTAATTGTTTCTCTTAGTGTCTGTGCTGTTGGGGTTATATTTGTGCCATTGCATTTAAGTGTACTTCCCACTTTCTCTCTGTGAGGTTCAGTGTGGTTGGCTTTATGTTGAGGTCTTTGATCCATTTGGACTTGAGTTTTGCGCATGATGATAGATATGGATCTATTTTCATTCTTCTACATGCTGATATCCAGTTATGCCAGCACCATTGGTTAAATATGCTTTCTTTTTTACATTTGATATTTTTTGCTTCTTTATCAAAAATCAGGTGTTTGTAGGTGTGTATATTAATATCCAGGTCTTTGATTTGGTTCCATTGGTCCTCCTGTCTGTTTTTATGCCAATACCAGTCTGTTTTCATTACTGTAGCTCTGTAGTAGAGTTTGACGTCAGGAATTGTGATTCCTCCAGAAGTCCCTTTATTGTACAGGATTGTTTTGGCTATCTTGGGTGTTTTGCTTTTCCATATGAAATTGAGTATCATTCTTTTGAAGTCTGTGAAGAATTTTGCTGGGCATTGCATTGACTCTGTAGATGTTTTGGTAAGATTGCCATTTTTACTATGTTAATTCTACCTTACCCAAGAGCATGAGGGATCTTTCCACTTTCTGATGTCTTCTTTAATTTCTTTCTTCAGAGACTTAAAGTTCTTGTCATACAAGTCTTCCACTTGTTTGGTTAGAATTACTCCAAGATATTTTATGCTATTTGTGGCTATTGTGAAGGGTGATGATTCTCTGACTGATCTCTTTAATGTGATGTTTCTGCTCTGTTGTGTTTTGATTGTTTATTTTTGGTGTTGGGGAGCAGGGGATTTAGAACCTTGCGCACTTAGGCAAGTGCTTTGACACTGAGTTATATGTTCCTCTTGTTCCTCTTGCTTTACCAGCTTCCAGAGAAGCACAAGGCAGTTTGTATGTGCGTTGTGGAAATTGAAATGTTGAAAAATATTACTGACCTGGAGAGACAGCTTAGTGGGTAAAAGTGCTTGCCACCTAAGTCTGATGACACCTGAGTTCCATCCTTAGAGACCATGTCAAAGGGGAGAGCCTCCAGAGCTCAGGAGACAGAGACAGGTGTATCTCTGTGAGTTCAAGGCCAACCTACTCTTCATAGCAAATACCTAGCCAGCCAAGGACACATAGTGCTACCCTGTCTCAAGCTCCTCCCCATAAAATGAAAGGACTGACTTGCCAAAGCTGTTCTCCTAATCTTCATGTGCATGCAAGAGTGCACGTGTGTGCACACATCCACCGCCCCGCGCACACCCACCTGCACACACCCACCCACATCCCCCCCCCCCAAGAGACGATACTTGAGATGGTTGAGATGGGCAATCCCAGAGCTCGGGAGGTATAGAATTGGGACTTCCAGGTTGGCCTTGGCTCAGAACACAGTTGAAGGTCATCCTGGACAGTGTAAGATCTTAAAAAACCAAAAATACCACCACCACTATCACAACACAATCCCTTACACAAACAAAATCCAGATTCATATATTTTCATACCCATAAAATAAATTTTATGATAACCAAAAGGAGAAAACAATGTAAATATATGTCCCCAGGCAGATGCACAGATCTGAAAGTTTATATACTCGGTAGACTACTATTTAACCTTAAGAGGGGATACAATTTCCATATAACATGAGTGATTCTGAAAACATCTTTTTGCTAAGCAAAACAACTAGATGCAGATGGTAGCTGCTGTGCAGTCTTCTTCTGTAAAACAGACTGCACATCCAGCTGAGACAGAAAGCAGGGCAGTACTTGACAAGATTGGAAGGAAACAGGGGTGCGGTTGTTTAAGAGGTCAGAGTTTCAGTTGAGGAGGATGAGAATGTTCCAGATTAGTGTAGTGGAGATGGCTGCACCACACTGTGATGCACAAGGAGCCACTGAAAGAAAGCACAGTCAATGTGACAAAAAGGCATGTCATCTGCTGCATGCTTGACCTCTGTAGCAAATGCACACGTGTTCATGATGGTACCGCACTAAACAAAGCATGTTCTCTGTAGGAAACACACACCTGCTCATGACCGTACTGTACTAGACAAATCATGTTCTTTGCAGAAAACACACACATGCTCATGACCATACTGCACTAGACAAAGCATTTTGTTTTATGGTTTCCATTTCAAATTTGGAAAGCACCAAGACTGTCTCATTAAAATGAACTTCACTCTCCCTTCTCTAGATGGCTACTGGCCATCTGGGCTTTGCCCAGGGACGGAGTCAACACAGATTGATTGGCTTGCTGGATAGGCTGCTGAACAGGGCAGGCTAGGCATGGGGTCCTCAAGATTGGCATGAGAAAGACCTATAAGGTCAAAAGAAGAAAGAAATTAATACAATTGTGCAGTTTTGGTTTTGTTTTAACAGGGTCTCATGTAGCCCAAGATGACCTCAAACTTGGCACATAGCTGAGGATGACCTTGACCTGATCCTCCTGCCTCCACCTCCCAAGGTGTGTGCTGCTGTGTCCACTGTGACAGGTCCTCTAGGGAAAGGAAAGTTGCCATTCATTCACATTTGGGTGGACCACTCTTCATGGGCAGTCCTGAGTGTCCCTGCAGAAACGTTCAGTGTGGTTAAAGTGCCACAAAGATTGGTTTTACAGCAGAGCGGGTCGGAGGCATTTGAATTTAAATGTATTTTTTAAGCCCCCTATGTATGAATAGGAAAATTTGCACCTGTGTTTGTTATTTTTCCGTAATAACTCAAAATCCTCTAGAAAGTCAGTGTTTCCCAATGGCTGGGCCAGAGTTCTCCCGCTAGCAGCCAAATCACTTGGGTAGTAATCAGGACCTGTTGTTGTCTCATCAGAAGCAACGCCACACAGATCTGGGAGCTGAAGGCTGCTGGCAATGTCTGGAATGCTCAGGGAAGTACCTGGCACAGGCCCCAGGATGGGGGACAGGAGTGGGGAAGACGGCGGCAGAGCTGGGCCTCCTCCAGCCCGCAGCCCCACTTGGTGGCTGACAGGACTAAGCAGGAGAGCTGTTTGTTGGGCTCCTGCCATCCAAGCCGACCTTGTCTGAAGACTGAATCCCCCTGATCCTGATTCCTGGCCCTCGGAAATGAATTCATTTAAAAACATTCCCTGAGCAGCCAATGTGGTGGCTCAGACCTGTGGCTTCAGCGCTTGGGAGGCTGAAGCATGAAAACTGCTGTAAGTTCTAGACCAGCTTGGGAGTCACAGCTGGTTCAGGCCTGCTGGAGCTACGGCAAGACTTTCAAGAATGAATGAACAAATGAATAATTAAAAATCAAAATAAAGGTGATTGGCATTATTTCCTGAAAGAGAAATCTATAGACCTTATGGCTGAGCAAGTCAACCCAGAGAGGCCAATCCACAAATATGGACAAGCAGATATCCACACATACTTACAAGGCTTCCTGACATTTCCAGTGGCATCTACTTTTATATATTGGTGGCAGGTCTGCAAACAGGTGTAACCATTTTGTAAGCAATTTGGTAGTATGTGTACTTTTAGAATGGGCTGAACTTTCTTCCCGTGACTCTTCCCTTAGATTTATTCTACTCCCTTTGATGTCTGTACAGAGGTATCTGTGATATTATTTATTTGACAACTCTTTTAGTGGTGAACATTTAGCTTGCTTTGTGTTTTTCTTTTATAAAAAAAAAGTTGTTACCGTACATTAAAATGCTCCCAGGAATATTTTCTATGGGAAAAAAATTATATTGGTATAGTACACGTTGGAAAGATTGTTAAGTCACAGGAACCACATGTTTGCAGTCAAGCATGGTGGTTCACACCTCTAATCCTAGTACTCAGAAGATGGAAGAGATGGTTGTAAGTTCAAGACCAGCCTACAATGTATAATAACGTGACATGGATTTTTAAAAAAGTGGTACATTTACACAATGGAGTAAAAAACAATAACATCTTGAAATTTGCTGGCAAATGGATGAAACCAGAAAAAAAACTCATATTGAGTGAGGTAACCCAGACCCAGAAAGACAAATACAATATGTACTCACTCATAAGTGACTTTTGCATAGAAAGCAAAGAAAAGCCAGCCTCTACACCACGATCCCAGAGAAACTAAACAACAAGGCCCTAAGAGAAACATACATGAATCTATATGGGAAGGAGAAAAAGACAAAATCTCCTGACTAAATTAGGGGTGTGGGGCCACAGGAGAGGGTAGAAGAGGAGAAGGGAGGAAGGGAGGGGAGTGGGAAAATGTATAGCTCAATAAAAACAATTAAAAAATAAAACCCTTACTCAGAACAGAAAGAAAGATAAACCAGAAATGTATTTATAATTTGTAAGCTGCTACCGGATTGCCTAAAAAAAGCCTGTTTGAGCCGGGCGGTGGTGGCGCACGCCTTTAATCCCAGCACTCGGGAGGCAGAGGCAGGAGGATCTCTGTGAATTCGAGACTAGCCTGGTCTACAAGAGCTAGTTCCAGGACAGGCTCCAAAATCACAGAGAAACCCTGTCTAGAAAAACCAAAAAAAAAAAAAGCCTGTTTGTAGGCCCCCCTCATCATTTCCGTGCGTCCCACAGGCAATACCAGGAAACCATCTTTATGTTCTTTTGCTTTCCCCAGGTTGTTTGAGCATGGGGAATGGCTCCTGAACCAAGGACCAACAGAGAGGCAATAGTCACCTTCTGACCTTTGACCTTCCTTCTTGAGTTCTATTCACTGAGGGGTAGAGGTCAGGTGCTTTGGCTTGGGACTAGCAGGGCCCTTTGTCTTGTTTCTGCCTGTCCCAGAATGCAACAATTGCTGGGACATGTGTGAGACTTCTTACCCACCCTCAGGGACATGACTTAGGGCTCAGGAAAATGGTACAAACTGCTGTAAGAGCCGGGCTGTGGTGGCGCACGCCTTTAATCCCAGCACTCGGGAGGCAGAGGCAGAGGCAGGCGGATCTCTGTGAGTTCGAGGCCAGCCTGATCTACAAAAGCTAGTTTCAGGACAGGAACCAAAAAGCTACAGAGGAACCCTGTCTCAAAAAAAAAAAAAATGAAAATACAAACTGCTGTAAGAAAGCATGACTCTGAACAACGCACTGGGTCCATGCCAAAATAATGCCAGTGTCTGTCAACAAGAGCCTTGCCATCACTTGTTCAGAACATAGACATTTCTCCTTTTGGATTCTTATCTCCCAAAGTTTGGCTCCCAGCTGTCCATGTTGTACTCACATGTGTGTGTTCAGCCAGACAGCAGGCCAAGAAGGGAAGGTTCCACTTCCCTGTCTGGGGCAAGGACACCAAGGGGCGTTGATGTGTTCAGTCCAGGTAGGCCTGTGCCTGGGGTAATGCTGAATGAGATGTGGAGCCCAAGAGGCCAATCAGGAGGCAGATCTCAGGCATGGTCGAGAGAGAAAACTGCCTCCCACAAGCTGACCTTTGATCTCCACACACAGTGACAAGGCATGGGTGCCCCATCCTGAAAATAAATAAATATAATTAAAACGCTGCAAACAAAAGGAGACACGGCATTTGTTCAGTAAGGGAGCACTGATCCGTATCCCTACCACGATGACTTGAGTGACTCTGAGAGCCAAGGTGATGTGAACTTCATGAAGAATTCCTGTACAACCATGGCCAGGGGCCAGGTGGGAGGACTGCTAGAAGCTGAAGGCCAGCCTGAGCCACAAGAGGCTGTCTCAACAAAACAAAGGAAAAATGATGAGATGGTTTCTGTTTTTAAGCCTGAGCCACAAGAGGCTGTCTCAACAAAACAAAAGTCAAAGGAAAAATGATGAGATGG
>NC_022020.1:4676915-4683964 GCF_000317375.1 Microtus ochrogaster
GAGAGAGAGAGAGAGAGAGAGAGAGAGAGAGAGAGAGAGAGAGAGAGAAGCAACCAGAGTCAAACTTGTAACTTCTTACTAGAAGCTGAATGAGAAGAGCATCAGGTCTCTCTTAATTTGTGCCTTTTGTGTTATCATTTTCTGTAAGCCTATTTTATAACCTAGGCAATTGACAGAATCTCATCTTGGTATTATTTCAGAAGCAATTCATAATCCCCATTTAGGCAAAAGTTTCTTTATTTCTTCAAACATTCTTTCTAAAGTATCTACATTTGAATCAGATAGCAAAATGCCATCCATGTCATGGCTAATTACAGATTTGGGAAACTGCTTATATATCATTTCCAATGACTGACTTACAAAGTATTGGCACAGGGTGAGACTATTGAGCATTCCCTGTGGGAGGATAGTCCACTGATATCTCCTAGTAGGCAAAGAATTATTATAAGTAGGCACTGTGAAGGCACATTTTTCTCTGTTCTTTTCTTGTAAGGGAATAGTGAAGAAACAGTCTTTTAAACCAATAAGTGTAAGAGGCTATCCTTAGGCAATAAGGAAGGCAAAGGAATTCCAGACTGTAGAGGGCCCATAGGTTGGATAACCTTGTTGACAGCTCTTAGATATGTCACCATTCTCCATTTACCAAATTTCTTTTTAACAACAAATATAGGAGAATTACAGGGCTGGTAGATTCTTTAATATAGTGAGCATCTAGTTGCTCCTGTACCAGCTATTCTAAAGCCTGCAGCTTCTCTTCTGTTAAAGACCATTGTTTAACCCATATTGGGTTCTCAGTTAACCATTTTAAAGGTAGGACCATTGGTACCTTTGAAGGTTTGCTAGTTGCTTTGTGTTCTTGTACAGCCTGAATGACTGGTGACCTCTGTGTATAATACCTTATAATATTCTTCCCAGAAACAGGAGTTTCTGGGACTGCAGGAATGCTAATCTGGGTATTCAATTGCTGCAACAGGTAATGACTCCATAAATTCACTGTAATATTAGCCACATATGGCTTCAGCCTTCCTCTTTGTCCTTCTGGCTCTATGCATTCAAGGCATCTCATGCTTTGTTTGACTTGAGATACAGTTCCAATTCCTATGAATTAAACATCTGTGTCTTGAAGAGGCCAATTTGGATGCCAAGATTCTGGAGTAATGATACTCACATTCACACCTGTATCTAGTAATTCTTCAATTACAGTGTTATTTATATATGCTCTTAGCTTTGGTCTTTGATCATTTATAGAAATCTGCCAAAATATGCACTTCCTATTTCCTATTGGAATTTTTGATTCATCCTCCATATCTAATCTATGGTTTTTTTTTGTTTTTTTTTTTTTTACAGCAGGCAATGTATTTTTTAATTTTCCTGGTAAGACTTGTCCTCCACAGTGACTAGGAATGACTGGACCACATTTGACTCGGGGGCCTGCAAGAGGTCCCTCAAGGAGTTTCCTGATGGCATCAGGTTTCCTTGTCTATCTTTTGTTGACCTACATTTGTTGGTTCAATGTCAGCCTTTGCCACATTTTCTACATAATCCAGAAGATTGAGACCTCCTATTTTTGCCATTCCCCAGAGGAAACATTATTTCTAGAAATGCCTTCTCTACAATCTCTTCTCAGATGTCCTATTCTACCATAATTAAAAAATTTGGCATTTTGGTGTCTCCTCATACCTTTGGAAATTACTTCTTCTTTCCAAGCCTCAGTATTATAGTCAAATGTCTCAATGTCATTGTATGCAGGATCCATTCATTCTTTGGTGATGATCTAACCTTTAAAGACCCAAGTATCTTTTTGCATTCTAAGCTGGCATTTTCAAAGCCAGAGATCCCATAATATTTTCCAAATTTTTTGAAATTATAATATAGTGGCATAATTTCTTCCCTTTCCTTTCCTTCCTCCAAACCTTCCATGCAACCTCAACCCTTTGCTCTCTTTCAATTCATGGTCTCTTTTTCTTTGTTGTTTCACATAAACTTTGAAGAGGTGGAAAGAGAAATTGCCCATCCTCTAGTGCTTTGAGGGCTTTGAGGTGTCTGAGCTCATCTGGGAAGTATGGTGTCTGTTAGCAGAGCAGGGAGAGAGATGGCTGATTAGGTCCCAGCCAGCCTGTGGAAGCACCCTTTCTGGGAGATGTTGGGGTGAAGCATACCAGCACTGGAGAAGTCACTTTAGGGGAGCAGTTTGAGAGTAGTGGAAACAAGTCCTATATTGGGTCTTTTGGTGCTCAGTTTTAGCTCAAATTCCCATAGTGTTCCCATTCTTCCCACTTTCTGCCTCTGAGAATGGAGTGGAATTGAGTGGGGGAGGGATACTAAGACCCTAGCTTATCCTTGCCAGAGTTCACTTTTCAACTTTTGTCAAAGCTGTGTGAGTTTGGCCGGCCTCACCCTAGTGCATCGTGTCCCCTGTAACTTCAAGGCACCACAGAGTCGCTGTGTTTGATGTGTCTTAACTTTAACACAAAGCACGCCAGGGCTGGTTAATGATCATGAACTGTCATGGCAGCCACTCCGCAAAGGTGACATTGATGGATGGACCTGCCTCTTGTAGAGAGGCAGTGGGTACATCAGCAGAAGGTTTATTTAAGTCAAAGCTGATATGGGGGGCCTTGGGAGTCACTGACAAGCAGAACCTTAATAGGATAGAGGAGGAGAGCCTTTCTCATGCCTGTTTCAGCAAGGCCCTCTCCAGGAGCGCCTCTCCTGCTCCTCTTGTCTACTAAGGCACATCAAATCTGTTTGGAAGCAGAAAAGGGCCTGTACTCATAACCAACTGTCATCTTCTTAATTTGGCCGGGTTTGTAAGTTCATATTTGTCTTCCTCAGCCATTTGAAAAAAAAAAGCATCTTTAAAGCAATTGCTGGGCCTGGAGAATAAACTCAAGTTCTTGAATAGTCCTGATCTCTTTAGAACAGCCTCTGAAACAGACTAGAAGTACAAGTTGGCTTCTTAAGAGATGACATCTGAAAAAGTAAGATCAACTTTAAAAAATAAAGTCCTTGTCACTCTGCTCTAGGCTCATTTCATTTAGCGCACTCTCAGAAGTCCCCCCATGTGCCCTATAACAACCATGTATATTTCACAATACCTAGACCATAGAATTTCCAGTATTCTCATCACAAGGAAATAGATATTTGAGTTGACGGATCTGCTAACTATACAGACTAAACATGGTTGGTGCTGGAGATTGAACCCATGGCCTCACACATACAGGGATGTGCTCTGCCATGGAGCCACCATAGCATCAGTAAACTCCTGAATCTTATTTCATTTTGAGAATATGCTCCATCCAGCAAATGTCTTTCTTCCCTGTCACTATACACAACACCATTGTCATTTGTAAACTTTTGCTTGTGGTGTGTTGGACAACGCACTTTGCAAAGTGCCTTACCCTTTAGTTAGAAGCTAACACTTCCTTTCTGCCTCAATTGTAGTTGTGTTGTTTGCATTAAAATGAGCTCTTGAGAAGTGGCTGGGCAGACTCCTCTTTTGTATGGAGATGGAGATGTCAAATTCAAATTGACAGGGAGCCTTTAATCTCTGAGGACCCAGGCAGAGAGGTGCTCTATGGGGTCCACTGATAATCCTGTGGGGTGACAGCTAGTGCCTGCTGGAGACGGCTGGTTGGCTCCTCGCTTACTAAATTCAGCACCAATGGGCCCAGCTCACTGCTGGACAGCATAAACATCAGGTTTTGGTAAATAAACCCTGGCTATCATGTAGCCGTCCACCATGCACTTAGGGGAGACTGACAGCTCACTCTGAAGGACTTAGGGTCCTGGGCTGGAGCTCTTGGGTACAGAGGCTCCGAGGTTCCAAGATAAACAAACCTGTTGGTGAGAGTGACCAGAGGGTTAGGTCAGCCCAGGGGTCACTTGCAGGTCACCCTGCTGGCAGCACAGTCTCTGCTCTGTGTTTATTCTGGAGAGGAAGGCAGCAGGGCTCATAAAGAGGGTTGGATCCTGGTGGGAAAGCCACAGTGGCCTGCTCACCAGAGCCTTTGTGGTCGGATGGACACCAACTGTGCTCTCAGCTCCAGTCAAGAGTATGGGTGCAGTTCCTGCTCTTTGGAGGAGTATTTCCAATTACTTTGGAGTATGGGATGTATGGACCAACAGCATGTGTGGGCTGCACAACCTGGGAGGGAACCTCCAAGGCTTAGAGCGGCTTACTAGATGAGCGATGGGGACTTGTACTCAGCACTGGCAACGACAATGAACAGAACGGGAAGTTTTCCTTGTCCTTACCTTTCTTCTTTAACCATTGGTTTCTAGAATTTTCTCTTCATTATGTTCCTTACTAACGAGACTTTTGGAGACTGACACTAATGCCCCCTCTGCCTGGCTTAAGATGACAGAGAGGCAAGTGTGGGTGGGTTCTGTGTTATGGCCCTCCTTTGTGACCTTTAACACAGTAAAGACTGTCACCTCTCAGGACGCGTCTCCATCATCTCCCACTTCTTTCTCCTTTGGAAGTCTGGGGCTAGAAGATGGCCTGCCATTAGAGACAGAGCTGTGGAGGGTGGTGACACTCGGAAGGCAGAGGCAGGCGTCCCTGTGAGTTGGAGGCCAGCCTGGGCCACATGAATGAGAACTCGCCCACCCTTCCCTCCAGGAAAGGAAGAGTCAATGGTATTCATTGTTGTTCCTTCCAGGCTGTGAATGAAAAGAGACTTTTCATCCAATATTCAACAGCTATCTCTGAAAATACAGGGTCCAAAGGGATAGATTACCTTTCTAAAAATATTTTTAAAAAAATGTATTTGTAAGTTGGGGGTGGGATGTATGTGTGATGCATATGGATGGCCATGAGCGCCAGAAGGTGGCACTGGCTCTCTGGAGCTGGAGTTACAAGCTGTCCAACAGGGGCGCTGGGAACCAAACTCAGGCCCTCTGGGAGAGCAGAATGTGATCTTAACTGCTAAACTATCTCTCCTGCCCCATTGTGTAGATCACTTTTAAAGTAAACTCAGTTTACAAAATAAACGCTACATTCATGATTCATTTAAAAATGTTTGCAAAGTCGTATTTAATGAGTTGGTGTCGTGACAAATCCCTGTGGTATCAGAGTTCACAGGCTGAGGGGAGAGTTTGGATTTGATACAAGACTCTGTCTTAAAGACTATCCATCTAACAACATTAGTAGAGATACACTTGAAGATATTATTAAAAGAACTGAAGCCATACCAGTGTGCGTAGCCACGGTGGAAACAAAGTAGGAGCCCATATGAGAAGGGTGATAGTGACTTTCCGACCATTTAGAAACTAGATATAAGGTGAGCATCCAAACTGCCTAGGCTCCCCCAAAGCCAGTACATGCAGTAGGATCAAAAACCCATTGCCATTGTTCTTGAGTTCTCAGTAGTCCTCATTGTCCGCTATGTTCAGCAAGTCCGGTTTTATTTCATGCTGGATGGAGGTGGGCAGTCCTTGGACTTCCCACAGGTCAGGGAACCCTGATTGCTCTTCGAGCTGATGAGGGAGGGGGACTTGCTTGGGGGAGGGGGAGGGAAATGGGAGGCGGTGGCAGGGAGGAGGCAGAAATCCTTAATAAATAAATAAAATTAAAAAAAAAAAAAACTAGTCCCTGAGATTTAAACCAGCATGATATTGATGAATTCATGTGAAGCAAATGATTGGTAGTAAAGATCAGCCTTTTCCTTATCAAAAAAAAAAAAAGAAAAGAAACTAGATATAATGCTGAAGACTGGGACCAGCGAGATGGTTCAGTAAAGGTGCTTGCAAAGAGACTTTGATCCCCCAGACCCAAGGAGGAGGCTGGAGAGATGGCTTAGCAGCTAAGGCATGGCTACTATCGCAAGGGACCCAAGTTCAGTTCCCAGCACTTACATCAGGTGGCTCACAACTGCCTGTACTTCTAGGGGGACCTGATACTTCCGTCTTCCTTGGGTACCTGCAATTATGTGTATAAACACACACACACACATGCACACATGCACACAAGTTAGAAATAATAAAAATAAATCTTTTTTTAAAAAAGATGGATGTGGAGTATAAACTCTACAAAGTTATCCTCTGACAGCTACATGTATACTGTAGAACACAATCTCCCATCATACTGTACACACACACAGAGACACAGATACACAGAGACACACAGGCACACATAGACACATGAACAGAGACACACATAGACACACACAAAGACACACAGATACACATAGAGACACACACAGACACAGACACTCACACATACAGACACACACAGAGACACAGATACACAGAAACACACAGGCACACATAGACACATGCACAGAGACACACACACACATAGATACACAAAGACACACAGACACATAGGCATACACAGACACAGACACACACAGACATATGCAAACACACAGAGAGACACACAGACACACATATACACAAATAAACACAAAAATTTTTTAAAAGATGAGAAAAGCAGAAAAATCCAACACAAATTTTGTTATTAAAAACTTTTTTAAAGTTGAGGGACTAAAACGGTTAAAACCATTTTGAAAGACTCCTTTGCCTGTGGTACTGGAAAGGATGTAGGATGGAGGTCCATGGCAGAGGGCATCAGGAATAGTCTCCAATGAACCCAATGATGTTCAAAATATGCACAGAAGCATTCAGTGGAGGAGATTATCTTTTATAATGGGTGCTTGAGCAGTTAGGTACCCATAGACGAACAGTCAACAAACACTTGAATTAGACCTCATATCTTACCTAAAAATTAACTCAAATTTTAGCATAAACTCAAAATATAAATATTTTAGGGGAAAACATAATAGAAAAATCTTTGAGACCTTGAGGTAGAGAAGGATTTCATAATTTTGATACCAAAAGCAGCATCTATTGAAGAAAAACTCGCAAGTTTGAAGGCAGACATGATGATGTGTCCATAATCCTAGCATTGAGGAGGAAGCTGAAGAAAAAAAAAAAAGACTTGAGCATGGTGGTGCATGCCGGGCACAGCGGTGCATGCTGGACATGGCAGCGCATGCCAGGCGTGGCGGTGCATGCTGGACATGGCAGCGCATGCCAGGCGTGGC
>NC_022020.1:4685065-4694186 GCF_000317375.1 Microtus ochrogaster
AGAGGACCCAGGTTCAGTCCCCGGAACCTCCAGGACAGTTCACAGCCATTTTCATCTTCAGTTCCAAGGAGTCTGACACCCTCATCTGGTCTCTGAGAGCAATAGACATGGATGTGATACACACACATATATGCAGGCAAATATTCATATGTGCATAATAAAAAGAAATAAAATTTTTTTTAAAAAGATAGGAATGAGGCCTGGTGTGATGGTATAAAATCCCTGGAGACTGAAGCACGACAATAGTGAATTTGAGGCTAGCCGGGGCTACAAAGAATCTTTTTAAGTCTCTGATCTATAGCTTGTGAGAATGTCTATTTAAGTGTTATAGGATCCGGAGGTAGGGATATAGCTCAGTTAGCAGGATGCTTGCCTAACACGCATGAAGCCTTGGCTTAGATCTCCAATACTGCATACAAACAGGTTAGATCGTATATGCCTGAATCTAGCTAGCTCTTTGGAAGTGGAGGCAGGAAGTTCAGAAAGTCAGTCATCTTTTGCTACATTTTAAGTTTCGAGGCCAGCCTGGGCTACACAAGCAATGTTACAAACAAACAGTAAACAAAAGAAAGGAAAAGAAAAGACAAGAAATAAGAAACACAAAGTGTCCAATACCTAGTATGGGTCTCCTGCCGCAGAGATCTCAATGCTGCAAGGGTTGGTTGACTTGGAAACCTCTCCTTTGAATCTCTCTGTCTCTCTGTCTCTCTCTCTGTCTGTCTTTCTGTCTGTCTCTGTCTGTCTGTCTCTGTCTGTCTCTGTCTGTCTCTGTCTCTCTCTCTCTCTCTCTCTCTCTCTCTCTCTCTCAGAAGCCATCTCATCTCTGAGCTCCCAGTATCTTTGTCTCTTCCTAAGATGCTTGCCACTTTCTTTCATATGTGTGAGTCCATACTTCACCATGCTCAACCTCTGGATTGCATTGACATTTACCTAAGTAGAAAATCTATAAATATTTGTTGGGTGAGTCATGGTACCCAAACACTCTGTTGTTGGGTTCTCATAGGTTTGGCAACTGCTCATGCAGAGAGATGTCTGGAGAGATCTGGAGCTGCGGCAGGCTTCTTCATGTCAATAGAGAATTAATGTAGGGTGCATTGAAGAGGTGAGTGCACACTGGGGGTGGGGAAAGTACCCTTGTCACTCACTGATCTGCTCGGCCATCAGATGTCCCAGCTGTATCATCTGGGAAATACTGAACTCCCCGCTGTTCTTCTAAGGAAGGGTGGCAGCCGAGAAATCTTTAAAGATGACTTCTGCTAGGGAATTTGTGAGACCTTGCACACCACCGACTCCAGCCCCTATGCTGCATTCTTGGCTTTTGAAGAGAAGGCAGCCCCCTTCTTATCTGGGACTGCCTACTCAAACAAGCTCTGTGGTGTGGAGGTGTTGTCCTTTGGACCTTGGCCTGAGACACTTTACCAAGTGTCTGCAAACATTTAGACACAGAAAACTGCCCACTGCTAACTCATAGCCCCATTGTCTCTGATGGGGCCACTCTTCTCTGAGAGTGACTGGCAGTGTGATGGAGGGGGAGGTGGGGAGAGGGTTGAGGTGGTTGGGGTGGAGGTGATGAGAGCTGCCCACAGAGAACCCCTCAGCTGGGGATCTGGGCTGGGGAATTGTGCTGCTGTTTGTTTAAACAACCTGAGTGTAATTGGGATTGTTTGAGATGCCCAAGATGTTTGGGAAAGTGGGGGAAGGGAAGCTGCTTGCTGTGGAACAGAGTTGGGGCAGCTGCTGGGTAGCTGTCCCTGAGAAGGCTGAGAAGGCTGGCCTTTCAAGCTAGGTGGTGGGCACATCCGGATCCAGGTCAATAGGTCTGTGATAGAATCTATAAAATATTAAAGCTAGCTCTTGAAGGATGCACCTGGCTATGAATGTTTAACTTAAAACCTATGGTTCCATCAAGGCACAGAGTGCACATCTGTAAGCCCAGTTCTCTGTAGGCAATGACTGGAAGACCATGAGTTGAAGGCACCTTGGGCTATGAAGTCTAGGTCAGTCTAGACTACAATAGTTATACTCTACCTTAATCCTCAACTCACATACATAGATACACACACACACACACACACACACACACACACACACACACACAATATAGCTGCTAGATGTAAGGCAAGGCTGGTGAGATTGCTGAGGAAGAAGGCTCCAGGAGGGCTTAGATCACACCTGGGGACTACAGAGACCACCAGAAAATACTCACAGAGCTGCAGGAAAAGCGGGTGGGTCTGTGTTTCATTGTAGAGATCATACAGTTTAATCTGACCAGGAGGAAAGATGGAGGGTTAAAAAAAATAGTAAGAATTTGGGAAGAATAGAAGGAATCTTGGCAATGCTGGCTGGGCCTGGCCAACTCCACCTTTTGTGATCAGTCCCCAAGAAAACCAAAGCCACTCCTTAAAGAGGTGTGATTATTTATCAGAGATTTGTATCACTGAGAAAGGATTCGAAAAAATACAAGGTTCCTCCTTGTAGAAAAAATATCCTAATTCAGTAGTGACGTGAATGTTATCAGACCTCCAAGAATGAAACATTAAATCCCTCCATAAAAGGGATAAGAAAGAGAAAGAAACAAGCAACAGAAAGGCAGAATAATGACTAAGCAATGTAAAGAACAAATTGTGTGGTTTTGTTTTGACCATAACATATGGCACAGAGGCCCTCAATCCAGCAAGATAAACAAGCCGTTAAGGAAGAAGAATGACATATTAGTGAGGGTATAGAATCTTCAGGATTTCTCATTTTGATATTTTCTTTCTTTTTAAAAAATTATTTTTATTGAGCTATATATTTTTCTTTACTCCCTTCCCTTCCTCCCACATCCCTTTCTACCCTCTCCCATGATCCCCACGCTCCCAATTTACTCAAGAGATCTTGTCTTTTCTACTTCCCATGTAGATTAGATCCATGTATGTCTCTTTTAGGGTCCTTTTTGTTATCTAGGTTCTCTGGGTTTGTGGATTGTAGGCAGATTTTTCTTTGCTTTATGTCTAAAAGCCACTTATGAGTGAGTACATATTTTATTTGCCTTTCTGGGTCTGGGTTACATAACTCAACATGATGCTTTCTAGATCCATCCATTTGTCTGCAAGTCTTAAGATGTCATTTTTTTTTCTGCTGTGTAGTACTCCATTGTGTAAATGTACCACATCTTCTTTATCCATTTTTGGTTGAGGGGCATTTAGGTTGTTTCCAGGTTCTGGCTATGACAAACAATGCTGCTATGAACATAGTTGAGCACATGTCCTTGTGGCACGATTGAGCATCCTTTGGATATATACCCAAAAGAAGTATTTCTGGGTCTTGAGAAAGGTTGTTTCCTAACTTTCTGAGAAATGACCATACTGATATTCAAAAGGGCTGTACCAGTTTGCACTCCCACCAGCAATGGAGGAGTGTTCCCTTTACCCCACAACCTCTCCAGCATAAGTTGTCATCAGTATTTTTGATCTCAGCCATTCTTACAGGTGTAAGATGGAATCTCAGAGTTGTTTTGATTTGCATTTCTGAGACAGCTAGGGATGTTGAGCATTTCCTTAAGTGTCTTTCAGCCATTATAGCTTTCACTGTTGAGAGTTCTCTGTTTAGGACTGTACCCCATTATTTTTTTATAGGATTATTTTTTTGATGACCCATTTCTTGAGTTCTTTGTATATTATGGAAATCAGCCCTCGGTCCGATGTGGGGTTGGTGAAGATCTTTTCCCATTCTGTAGGCTGCTGTTTTTGTCTTGTTGACCATGTCCTTTGATTAACAGAAGCTATTCAGTTTCAGGAGGTCCCATTTATTAATTGTTGCTCTCAGTATCTATGCTACTGGGATTCTATTTAGGAAGTGGTTTCCTGTGCCAATGTGTTCAAGTGTACCTCTTACTTTCTTTCCTATGAAGTTCAGTGTGGTTAGTTTTGTGTTGAGGTCTTTGATCCATTTGGACTTGAGATTTATGCATGGTGATGACATGGATCTGTTCTTCTATAAGTTGATATTCAGTAATGCCAGCACCATTTGTTGAATACGCTTTCTTTTTTCCATTTGATTTTTTTTTTTTGCTTCTTTGTCAAAAATCAGGTGTTTGTAGGTGTGTAGATTGATATCTGGGTCTTCGATTTGATTCCATTGGTCCTTCTTTCTGTATTTATATCAATACCAGGCTGTTTTTAGTACTGTAGCTCAATAGTAGCGTTTGAAGCCAGGGATGGTGATGCCTCCAGAAGTACAGGATTGTTTAGGCTATCCTGGGTTTTTTGCTTTTCCATATGAAGTTGAGTGCCGTTCTTTTGAAGTCTGTGAAGAATTTTGCTAGGATTTTGATGAACATTTCATTGAATCTGTAGATTGCTTTTTGGCAAGATTGCCATTTTTACTATGTTAATTCCGCCTACCCAAGAGTATGAGAGATCTTTCCATTTTCTGGTGTCTTCTTTAATTTCTTTCTTCAAAGATTTAAAGTTCTTGTCATACTTGTTTCACTTGTTTGGTTAGAGTTTTCCCCAGATATTTTATGCTGTTTATGGCTATTGTGAAGGGTGATATCTTTCTGATTTCTTTCTCAGCCCATTTATCATTTGTGTAAAGGAGGGCTACTTATTTTTTTTTTTTTTAGTTAATCTTGCATCCTGGTATTTATAAGATGTTCCTTGGTATAAATTTTGGGGTCTCTTATGTAAACTTATCATCAACAAAGAGTAGAGAGTTTGACTTCTTTTCTGATTTGTATTCTCTTACCTTCTTTTGTTGTTTTATTGCTCTAGCTAGAACCTCAAGAACTATATTGAATAGATGTAGAGAGAATGGACAACCTTGTCTTGTTTCTGATTTCAGTGGGATCGCTGTGAGTTTCTCTCCATTTAGTTTGATGCTGGCTGTTGGCTTGCTGTATATTGCCTTCATTATGCCTAGCTATGTTCCTTGTATCCCTGCTCACTCCAAGACCTTTATCATGAAGTGATGTTGTATTTTGTTGAATGCTTTTCAGCATCTAATGAGGTGATCATGTGGTTTTTTTTTTCAGTTTGTCTATGTGGTGGGTTACATTGACAGATTTTTGTATGTTGAACCATCCGTGCATCTTTGGGATGAAGTCAACTTGATCATGGTGGATGATTTTTCTGAGGTGGTCTTGGATTTGGTTTGCCAGTATTTTATTTAGTATTTTTTGCATCAATGTTCATGAGTGAGATTGGTTTGTAATTATTTTTCTTAATAATGGCTTTATGTGGTTTGAGTATCAGGGTGATTGTAGTTTCATAAAAAGAATTTTGCGCCTGAAATGGCCCTATCCTATAGCCATACTGATGAATATCTTGCATATCACCATAGAAACTTAATCTGGCAATGGATGAAGCTAGAGACAGAGACCCACATTGGAATACTGGACTGATCTCCTAAGGTCCAAATGAGGAGCAGAAGGAGGGAGAACATGAGCAAGGAAGTTAGGACTGTGAGGGGCGTGCCCACCCACTGAGATGGTGGGGCTGATCTAATGGGAGCTCACCAAAGCCAGCTGGATGATGGAGCATGTGATCAAACCAGTCTCTCTGAACGAGGCTGACTAGGAGGGCTGACCGAGAAGCCAAGGTCAATGGCACTGGGTTTTGATCCTACTGCATGTAATGACTTTGTGGGAGCCTAGTCTGTTTGGATGCTCACCTTCCTAGTCCTGGATGGAGGGGGGAGGACCTTGGACTTCCCACAGGGCAGGGAACCCCGACTGCTCTTTGGACTGGAGAGGGAGGAGAAGGGGGATGGGGGAGCGGGAGGGAAATGGGAGGAGGGAGGAGGTGGAAATTTTTAATTAAATAATAAAATTAATTAATTAATTAATCAAAAAAGAATTTTGCATTGTTCTTTCTGTTTCTATTGTGAGGAACAATTTGAGGAGTGTTGGTATCAGCTCTTCTTTGAAAGTATTGTAGAATTCTGCACTGAAACCATCTGGTCCTGGGCTTTTTCTGGTTGGGAGACTTTTGATGACTTTTTCTATTTCTTTAGCAGTTATGATTCTATTTAATTTGCTTATCTGGTCTTGATTTAATTTTGGTAAGTGATAGTTATCCAGAAAATTGTCCATTTCTTTTAAGTTTTCCAATTTTGTGGAGTACGGACCTGATTTCCTCCGTGTCTGTTGTTATGTTCCACTTTTCATTTCTGATTTTCTTAATTTGGATATTCTCTCTCTGCCTTTTGGTTACTTTGGATAAAGGTTTGTCTATTTTGTTGATTTTCTCAAAGAACCAACTCTTTGTCTCATTGATTCTTTGTATTGTTTTCTTTATTTCTATTTTGTTAATTTTAGTTCTCAATTTGATTGTTTCCTGTCATCCAGTCCTCTTGGGTGAGTTTGTTTTGTTTTGTTCTAGAATTTTCAGGTGTTCTTGTAACTCACTAGTGTGGCAGAGGTCATTGGCTTGGTTGGGCCTGGTCCCATGCAGGGTGGTGGCTCATGCCTGCTCCCTTGGAGGTTGCTTCTTCATACCTGCTCCTGCAGAGGTCGCTGGCTCTGACATTTTCTTTCTGACAGATAGTCTTGCTATGCAGCCCAGGCTAGCCTTAGACGCACTATGTAGCCCAGACTGGTCTTGAGCTTGTGATTCTGCTGCCTGAGTTCTGGGATTATAGGTATGAACTGCCATTCCTGGCTTTGCTTGTCACCTTGAAGACCACAATTTAAATGAGTAGGCAGGGGCTGGGGAGATGGCCCAGTCAGTAAAGTCCTTGTTGTGTAGGCAAGAGATCAGGAGTTGGACCCCAGCACCCACATGAAAGCAGATGAGGTAGTACATGTCTGCAATTCTACTCCTAGCACTAGAGAGGCAGACATGGGCTCCTGGGGTGGGTTGAAGAGGTAGAGGTGCGGGAACTTGCTAGTCAGTTGGTCTAAGTAAACCAGCAAGCTCCAGGTATAGAGAGAGACTGTGCCTCAAAAAGGTTGAGAAAGACACCCAGTGTCAATCTCTGACCTACGCTCAAACCCACGCATGTGCCCACCCACACGTGAACACTCCCCCAAGCACACACTAACGCAGAACTAGCAGTCAAGCACCTCGTGCTAGAATCAGCAGAGGGACACCTCATGGGATGCATTTGATCTTTCAATCTTTTGTTTTCAGTTTTTGAAGCAATGTTTTCTCTAGCCCAGGCATGCTTTGAACTCACTATCTCTATGAGGATAACTTTGAATTCCTTATTCTTTTACCTACACTTTCTGCGTGCTATGATTGCAAGAGTGCACCATTACTCCCAGTTTATTCTGTGCTGGGTACTGAACTTCTCCTATGCCAGGCTAGCACTCTGCCAACTAAGCCACATCCCTGACTCTCAGCAATGTGTTGATGAACTCTGTAAGACATTGCTTTTGGAATGGAGAGGGGAGGAGAGGAAAGAAAAGGGGAGGGGAAGGGAGAAGAGAGGAATATTTTCTATGCTTCCTGGCCAGTGTGGTTTTGTGCAAGCTGAGTGTAGTAGCTCTGAGCTGGTGGGTTTCATTTCATCGACACAGTGAACCAGAGGGAATAGTGGTACCGCAGGCAACACAGAGCTGTGACTTTTGTGTCATATGGCATCCCAGGTAATGAGGAGTTCTTACGGTTACAGCCAAAGGACTTTTCAGGATCAGGCCCTTGAGTTCTGGTGGGAGACACTGGAAGGCAGCTGAGCTCCAGGCATTTCTAGAAGAAATATCTCTGCCTAAGAGTGAATGTGGCCAGCTACTGCTGCAGCTCGGGAAGGCAGAGCAGGGTTTTCTCATCCTTTGTAGCAGGTGCAGAAGGTGAGTGCCGGGGTCACCAGAGGGGCTTCCGTACTGCAGAGCTCTGTGGGAAGCACCACCATGCCACTAGGATCATGTGGACTGCAAGGTACATTGCCCATTGGCTGTGAGGGGAGTCTGAGCCAGCAAGGGCGAATCCACTGATTTGCCTTTCCTCTCAGGAAAAGTTCATGGTGGACATTTTAATAATAATAAATAATAAAAACAAAATTGGCCCCTGTTTTACTACCATATCCTGGATTGTTCCCATTAGAAGAAAGTCCTTTTTGTGCTCCTGAAGAACTCCTCTTCTGTCCCCTACTCCAAACTTTGTGCTCCGAGCACATCACTGGTTTTCATGATGGCCATTTACAATTAACAAATACATTGGTGATGAGTTTAGTTCCCTGAAAGTTTGTTTAGAAGACAATGGGGCTGCTCATAAAAGTTTCTATTTATTTTGGGTTGGGCAGCTCACGAGTTCTGAGAGGGGACACCGCTTGTCAGCAAAGTGAGATTTAGCATGACCTGTGTAAACACACTCTGTGGCTAGAGACCCCCTGGAGACCTATGTCTTCAGCTCTGAAAAATGATCACCTTGTTAATGAACGGAAGTTATTTTGAATAGAATAATCACCTGTAGTTAGGTGTAGTTAGGTTCTAGCGCCTACCATCATGGGTTCTAGCACCTACCATCATGGGTTCTAGCACCTACCATCATGGGTTCTAGCACCTACCATCATGGGTTCTAGCGCTTTTCTTCTCTCAGTAGCTCCCCTTCAGGGACTTGCTGAACAGCAGCAGCTGACCCCATGTCCCCTCGGCTAGCTCTTGGATCAGCAGATGAATCACCAAATTATAAATGACTAGGGAGTCACGGCTGAGTGGGGGCCACCCACTCAACACTTCGCTCCTCAGTATCACAAGCACCTCCTCACCAAGTTCTTTAAAAATAGTGTATGTGTCATTGGGTGTAGTGGCGCACGCCTCTACTCCTAGCACTCAGGAGGCAGAGGGAAACAGATCTCTGTGAGTTCGAGGCCAGCCTGGTCTGCAGAATGAGTTCCAGGACAGACAGAGCTACACATAGAAACCCTGTCTCAAAAAATTAATAATAATGAATTGTGTGTGTGTGCGTGTATACACATTAATCTCAATTAGGCCTGCTGGGGAAAATGCTTTGAGAAGAAGCTCTAGGCATGTTCAGAGAAAGAATGTAATGTTTGTGGCCTATTCCACTTTGTACCTATGTTTCTCTACATGTGGCTAGCCTGTGTGTGGATATATGCATATTTACCTGTGTACATGCATGCGTATGCACATATACCTGTGTATGTGCTCATGTGTGCATATGTACCTGCGTACATGCAT
>NC_022020.1:4694343-4695949 GCF_000317375.1 Microtus ochrogaster
CCTGCGTACATGCATGTGTGTGCACGTGTATGCATGTATATTGTCTGAGTCCTTTCACTCCCCTTTTCTTTCCATTTTCTGAATAGAGTTGGAAGGCTATAGCAAGGCTCACAATCCAGCTTGTCACACACTGGCTGTGGGACCCTGGTCTCTATTTCTCTAATATTAAGAGACTTCTGCTAGGCAGTGGTGGTACACGCCTTTAATTCCAGCACTCGGGAGGCAGAAGCAAGTGGATCTCAAGTGGATCTCAGAGTTCAAGGCCAGCCTGGTCTCCTGAGTTAGTTTTGGGATAGTTTTGGCTACACAAATAAATTTTGTCTCAAAAAACAAAAGCAACAGCAAAACAAAAACAAAACAAACAAACACAAAAACAACAAAAAAGAAAAGAAAAAAAAGCTGGGTAGTGGTGGTACACTTTGATCCCAGCACTTGGGAGGCAGAGGCAGGCAGATCTTTGTGAGTTTGAGGCCAGTGCAATCTACAAAGGTGGTTCCAGAACAGCCAGGGCTACACAGTGAAACCCTGTCTCAAAAACCAAACAAACAAACAAAACAAGAAAGAAAAGAAAAGAAAAATAGTTTTCCTTGAAAGGTGTTGAAAGACATGCTGAGATAAGACGTAGGTGCCCTTGGGACTAAGGATTCTCAGGCCCCACTAGAGCCCTGGGATCCAAATCTACTCAACAAGGTTGACCGGGACTTTGTCAGTAGTTAGGAAATTCTGTCCTCACCACTATTTCCAGTAACCCGGTGAGGGAGCATCATAGGTGGACAATGGTTTTAGAAAGCACAGGCTTGGCATGGCAGCACACAACTGTAGTTCTGGCACTTGGAGCATTGAAATAGGGGGGTCTCGAGTTTGAGGACAGCTGGACTACCTAGGAGGAGCGTGTCTCAGATAAGGGGAGGGGCATATTAGACAATGGGTATTGTTCTGTATAAAGAAGGGAATCATGTTGTTTTCAGGGAAACATGAACATGAATAAACCAGAAAGATAGACAAAAGTCTCAGGTTTGCTCCCAATTGTGGAATTTAGATTTACAAAGAAGACATGAAAAGAGGGGCTGGAGAGATGGCTCAGTGGTTAAGAGAACTGACTGCCTTTTCAGAGGACCCAGGCTTGATTCAGCGAACCCACATGGTGCTTCACAGCAGTCTGAGACTCCAGTTCCAGCTCTCTTCGGACCTGGTGCACCAGGTATGCAAGCGATGCACACAGATACAGGCAGGCAAAACACCAGTGTGCATAAAACACTAAATAAACAAGAATTGAAAATGTAAAGAGTCCCTGGCCTCCAGGTAATGGGTGGATTCTTATCAAGGGGGAGTGGTGGAAGAGACACACATTTGTAAAATTCTTTTTGTTTCTCTGTTCTGAGGTGAGAAGCGGCTCGCTGTAGTCCTGTCTGACCCAGAGCTCATCACAATCCGTTGGCCTCAGTGTCCTGAGTGCTGGGATTACAGGAGTGAGCCACAATGCCCAACATTTTTGTAGAGTTCTTCTCCTCTCTTTGGAAATTTTAAAGGTGCTTAGCACTATGCCTGGCTAACTTTTATTCTTATTTTCAGCAGTGTGTGTGTGTGTCTGCGTGTGTGTGTGTGT
>NC_022020.1:4696269-4719238 GCF_000317375.1 Microtus ochrogaster
GTGTGTGTGTGTGTGCGTGTGTGTGTGTGTGTCTCCGTGTGCGTGTGTGTGATCATATCCCCAGGACCTGGAGCTGCAGGTGGCTGTGAACCACTTGACAAGGGTTCTGGAAATCAAATGTATGTCCTCTGGAACAGCAGTATGTGTGCTCAGCTGCGAAGCCATTTCTCCAGCCCTCATTTATAGAATTCTCCTCAGGATTTTTGGAATGAGTTTGAGTTTTGGGTGGTGTTGCTGGTTGAATGATCTGGTTGTTTAGAGCAAGGCCATTAGGAATGGATGTTGGAACAGAGAAGCTGAGGTCATGGATTCTGTCGGCAGAAGGGAGATGGTATAAAGACAGAGAGCAAGTAAGAAAGTCTCATGTGTGGAGTTTTCTGAAGGTGTTAGAGACATGAAAGGGAAGGACACATTGAGAAATTAGCCGGCATATTCAGAACTGGCAGAGCAATACCTTTCATAAAAGTCAGTATAGACTCAGCTATTATATTTTCAGTTTTCACTTCCACCCATTGGGGCTGAGGACCAAAACCAGGACCCGGCACTCACTAGGCAAATGCTCTACTACTGAGCTAAACCCCTGTCTCCATCCATTGTATTGAACTCAATATCTCTTCAGACATACAGTAAGAACACAGATCAGGATCCATGTCTATTGTGAATGATTGCTCTCAGTGTTGAAGGGACTCCTTTTTACACTGTTGCCAGTGCTAACACCACTGCTGCTAAAGATGACGAGGGCAGGCTTGGTGAAGTAACTTAGCTGGTAGAGTGCTTGTCTAGAACACAGAAGGCCTTGTTTTTGATCCCCAGCACATTTGGGAAGTGGAGGATCAGATGGTGAAGGTTATCCTTGTCTGCCTAGTATGTTTGAGGCAGCTTAGGCTGCATGGGATTCTGTCTAAAAAGAAAGAAAGAAAAAAAAAGACAATAAACTTGAGATTCAAGGAATTGAATAGATTTCCTGGATAACCATGGTAACAAGAGAACAATAACAAACAATAGCCATAGTAATGTTATCGCTATGGTAACACTAGTCATGGCTAACACTTTGTTTGCTAGCTGGGGTCATCTTTGTGATTTTCATGCATACGTGATGTTCACAGCACAAGTCGTCTATGGAAGAAGAAACTGAGGCCTAAGAAGATAAAGCCATTGGTCAGAGGTCTAGGCTTGTAATTGGAGCTGGAATTTGACTCCAGACTGATTGGTTCCATGAGTTTTTCTTAACCTTTGCATGAGCATCCATGCTTTAAAAAAAAAAAAAAAAAAAAAAAAAAAAAGAGCAAAGTGGTCTTTGCACTGCTGGCCACACACTTCCTATTTATTTGTTGCTTTCTGGCCTGATTCTCTTAAGACTTTTCAGGAAAATGCATCACTACAGGAGAAAGTACCATGTGAAAACCCAGGAAAGCAGAGGATGGTCATGCAGGTTCCCGTGTGCCGGGCCAGTGATACCTGGTATGGAAGTAGCCATCCTGCAAGGTAACATCCCTGTGGCTGTAACCTTAACACTCCCACTGGACACAAGCAAGACTCCAAGGCTGAATCACATGTGAGTCGGCAAACCAGCCAGAGACAGAAAGCCCGAGCTTACTCAGAAAAGACCTGGATTTGTGGCTTGTGTTCTCGCTCTCTTCTCCCTTCTTCCTTCCTTTCCTCCCTTCCTGACTCCCTTCGCCACCACCGTCTCTTTCTCCCTGTCTTTCTCTTTGGTGACAGCGTCTTCCAGTTCAGGCTAACCTCAAAGACGCTATGAAGCTGAAGATAACCTGGAAGTGCTGATTTTTTTAAATGTAAAGTGACCACTTCTCCTAACTCCAATATGAAATACTTTGACCTAAGTAGCCATGAAATCATCAGATAGTAAGCGGAAGGAAATTTGTGCAATTTATGCAAAGTCTCTGCCTTACAAGGCAATGCAGACGGAACGGTAGCCCTCGTTTGATGCCGCGTGGAGCCGAGGCCAAGGCTGTTAAGTGACAACTGATTCTTCTCATTCTCCAGCCTGTCCTGGAAGCATGGCCATGAAGCATGGCTCACGACTTGCAGGAACAAAAGGAACACATTCTTCTCCACTACTTAATGTCCTTAAAACCTGGTTCCACCTCTAAATTTCCAATCACACAGTCTATACATTCCAGATGTGGCATTCGGGAAGCAGAGGCAGGTGAATCCCCGTGAGTTCAAGGCCAGTCTGGTCTACACAATAAGACCCTGTATCAAGACAAAATTAAGTACATAAACATTCTGTAGACAGTTCTCCCCCATGTGTTTGAAAACACATGAACTTTCTATAAGTATTTGACTTCTTAATTAAGCATCTCCTGTACCTAATATGAATTTTAAGTAGCTTGCAGATATCTGTTAGAATACAATTGGATTCTAACAGAGTAGCAAATTGAGGTTGAAGGTAGAAGTCCCCGCCTAGGAATGAGGTTAATGAATGCCAAGCCGTCCTGCCTCAGCAGAGGCATTTCTCTCTTCCTTTTTGTCTGCGATGGCACCTTGCTGTGTGACACAAGCCGACCTTAAATTGAGGAGTTTCTTCTGCCTGGTCTTCGAGTGCTAGAATTGTATGTGTATGCCACCAAGTCTGGCTTGTTGGTGTGTGTGTGCGTGTGCATATGTGTGTGCATGTGTGTGTGTGTGTGCGCGCGTGTGTGTACGTGTGTGTGCATGTGTGTGCGTGCATGTGTGTGCATGTGTGTGCGTGCACGTGTGTGTGTGTGCGTGTGTGTGTGTGTGTGCAAGCACACACACGAGCAGGGGGCAAGCACTCTGCTTCTGGGCCCTCTTCCCAGACTTGCTTTTGCTAAATTGCATAGCTGAGCTTGATCTCACACTGTAGGCCGGTCTTGAACTCCCCTCAGTGATTGAGATTAAAGGTCAGAGCCGCCAGGCCCAGAATATGTCTGGCTTTGTTGTTATTTGGAGGCAGCATCTCGGTTACCCCATGCTGGCCTTGTCATTCTCTGGCCTCCCCTTTTCAATGCTGGGATTCCAGGCATGTAACGTGGTGGTTCTGAGGATCAGCCCAGGGCTTTCTACCAATGGAACTATCCCCAGCCTGGGGTAGCATTATGAATCCAACTAGAATTTATGTAATTACCAAAAAGATGAAAAACAGAAAAATCTGAGTAACTTCCAGTAGTGTCTCTAAAATTCCTGGGTCACATAAATTACTTAGAAAACTGGGAATAGATCAAGAAATGGGCTGGCCTTCCAACTGAAACTCAGTCCAGTGCCCTCCTCAGAACGAGACCATGGATGCATGAGGCCCTGAGGCCTCTTGTGCTGAAGTGACTCCAGTTTATGCTTTTCTTCGTGCTACTCAATTTGTAGCATTTCACTAAAATGCCTTTTTGTTATTAATATTCCTCCTTGCATAACATTCTATGAACTGGCATGGGGGTGGAGGGAGTATCTCCATTCCTAGAAAATTGGCGCTCCCAAGTTCAGGGCCAAAGGGCCTGTGGGGTTTCTCTCAACTATGGTTATCAGAAAAACCAGGGTGGGACTAAGCCTGCATCACCTGGACCCCTCCTTGTATCAACAGGCCTCACAAACAGAGGAACCCAGCAGTCGCCTTTACACCGCCTGGTACTGTACACGGGGACCAGCTCTTAGGCTCCACAGAAAGGAAAACAAGTGCTGGCCCTGTTCTGATGGCAGCTCGATAACATGGTCCCTCCAGCCAGGGCGCCATTGTTCTCCCTGTGCCCGCCCACGTCCACTCCAGGCCAGGCAGATAAGTCTGCGCGCAAGGCAGGCTACTGTTTGAGTTGGGGTTGTCCAATTCATTGCTCAAAGGGAGGACGTGGGCTTGCTCCGGGAAGGGCGGCCTCTGGTTGTAAGGTCTGGGAGAGAGTAATAACGATTTATGATTAACTAATGACTCCAAGGCTGAGTTTGGTCTCCAACTGCACCGTAGAGGTCTGGGTTGTGAATAAATGCGGGGGTGGGGAGGAGGAGGACAGGAGAGAGAGAATCAGTAGAGAAATTACCACGCTGCAGCTCTGGGCTTTGAGTGTCCCTGCATGCTGCCATTCAGCAAGGGCAGGGGTTCTTTAATTTTTTCCAAGGACATTGTACCCAAATGGGTATGACTGGCTGAGGTACTGCCAGGAGCTGGTAAGGCAGGTTAAATCATTTGTGACAGCATTTGAATGAGACCAACATTTTGTTTAACTTTTTCTGAAAGCAAAACCTTGGGTTTCTTAAATGAATTTTAACCTGCTAGCAAAGAGCAAACAAGAAATACAGTGTTTTCCTTGTACCAGCTGAAATTAGGACAATGATGGGTAGGGATGGGCAGTGGTGTGTGAACATGGAAGCTGCCTGGGACCCTGGAATTCTTGCTTGTTATCATCTGTTTGGTTTCCGTGGAGGGCTTCATGACCAAAGACTTTCTCTCCTAAGTCAGAGGGAAAGTAAAATAAGAGAATACCCTTAAAAACTGAAGTGCTGTGTGAAAGAGGGACCGTGTAACTAGGCACTATGGCAGCGTGTGCTTGGAAGTCTGAGGCAGGAGAATCATGAATATGAGACCAGCTTGAGCTGATCCAAATGAGACCCATTTGAAAAGAGAGAGGTTGGAGAAAGGCGGTGCTGGAATTTACTGTCTAGTGTTTTCCACAAGGGCATGAAGGTGGCCCATGTGACATCATGCAGATGGCAGAACAGGAGCAGGATCCAGCGTGCTTCCTGTAGTTCTGTTGGAAGGACCAAGAATGAGCTTAGAAAACAATCTGATTCAAAGAATATGATTTTGACTTAAAGGTTCTGTAACTGTTTAAGAAATTAAATGGGATGTTTTATCTTTCAAATGAAAACTTACAAACATGGAGAAGGATGGGAAGGCCACACCTGTATCCCAGCACTCAGGAGGCCGGAAGTTTCCTAGCTAAAGGCTAGCTTGGGCTGCGGATCAGACCTGTCTCAAAAACAACAAACATCTCAGCCATGGGAACATCCTGCTTAAGAGAACCAATAGCCATTTTATCTCTTACTAGAGGCCCTCAGGAAAACAATATTCTCCAAGTGACTATTTTCAACTGCAGCAAGTAGGGTGTGCACATGCGTATGCGTGTGCATGCTTAACTGTAGCAAGTAGGGTGTGCACATGCGTATGCGTGTGCATGCTTACCTTCTTTCTAAGTTCAAGTACTGAAATGGAACTCAGGACGCCCTTTGTCTCGGAACATCCCCAGCAGAGTCCAGCAGGGGCTCAGAGGGTGGCAGTACCTGCAATGCGATGACCTTCGATTGCTCCATGGAACCATGTAAAAGTGCAAGGAGAGAGCCGACTCTTCAGAGTTATCCTCTGGCACTCACTGCAGCACCCGTGCTCCCAATAATGATGATGATATTAATAACTATGAATTATTTAAAAACAAAATATTATCACAAGTTAATTTGTTGTGATAGTCTTTGTAATTTTATCCCAGGTATAATCCATTTTTTATAGTTTAAAAATCATAATTTGTCAAAAAAATTCATATATATATATATACATGTATATAATTTCATTAAAAAGTAGCACACCTTTAATCCCAGCAATTGGGAGGCAGGTGGATCTTTCTGTGAGTTTGAGGCCAACCCGGTCTGTAGAGTGAGTTCCAGGACAGCCAGGGCTATCTTGAAAAGACAAACATCAATGAAAAGAGAAGCACACAGGCTGATGAGGAAGGCTATTGCATAGACTCTGCAGGCTAGCACAGGAAACTGGCCTTCATTTGTACTACCATTTCTATTACAAAAGGTATCAGAAGTTCCAAAAGCCAAACTAAACATTTAAGAGCATTGACCACATGTTGATAGGACTCTGTCATTGGCTAACAGACTGACTAATTAAGTCATTAAATAAGTAAATACATTAAGTAAGTATTTAATTAACTAATATTCCTTCTTAAAGTTTCTCCTGCAGGCGAGGTCATGACCCAACTTGGGTGTAACAGAAAATGTGCACAGAAAGATGAGCAACAGGAACACAGACCAGGACTTAGGAGGGAGCTCAGCCTGGAAAAAACCCACTGCCTAAATTCCATCCCTGGAATCCACATGGCAGGAGACAACCGACCTGTAAGTTGATCTCTGATGTCCATGTGAATGCTGTGGCATTTGTGTGCCCACATAATGCATAAATAAACAGATAAATAAATGTAATTTAAAAGAGAGAGCATATCAAACGTGAAAGCAGAGGGAGGATGCCAAGTACTCCGAAGTTCTTGTCCCAATTTATAAAAAGTCTCGGCTCAGCCATCCCCTTGCAGCACTGCCAGTGCTGTAGACAGCAGCCCCAAGCAGTCCCTGGACTGTGAGCCCTCCAAAGGTGAAGAAAAGGCTCCCATGTGCTTGAGACTCAGAGCGGCGGAGGCGTGGAGGCCACCTTGCCAATGCAGACACGCTGTGACTTCTCCTTCCCTGCCACCCTGGCGTGAGCTCTCCTAGTCCTAGCACTGGCTTTGCATCCTGCTAGCCCTGAAGAAACAGCTGGTGGGGACTCCTCTGTCATTCTGAAAGTTCTCATCCTCTGCTGGATACTTTGAATTAAAACCATGGGGCCAGATGACAGCTGCTCACACTTGAGTAAGTTAAGAATGGATTGAATTATTGCTCAGTGAGTTATCTTTAGACCTGGATCCAAGCTTCCAATCCTAATTTTGCCTTCGCCTTTGGATAGCCCCCTTTCCCATCTATTCCTCCTTTCCATTGTTGCTCATGTTTTTATTCTTCCTTATGGGCCAAAAACTCATTAATTAGAACTTAGTCTCTAGGACCCTGTGGGATTTTATTGGACATTGTTCTAGTTGATATATGATAAGGATGGAGGCCAATGGCCCTGAGTTGCAGCCCATGAGACCAACCTTGGAAGAGGGAGCATGCCTAGTGGCTGGCTCTGCTGAGTGTTCCTGATGCTTTTGTAAATCTGTTGAACCCTGTGAGTAGCCAAGCTCACCAGCTAGCTTAAGCTCAGACCTGGAAAGCAGCCATTCTCTAATACTGATCTGAATGTTCCACGTCGAGACTCAACACTGCTTCCTGCCTGGGTCTGATCTTACTTAGACTAACTTCAATTTCTTCTCACAATTCTGATATTGTAGGGTCTCTTTAGTGTGACTCTGATTGATTTGCCTTGCTCTAATGCTTACTTTTAAAACTCTCATGTGCGCGTGCGCATGTGTGAGCATGCGCATGTACTTGTGTGAGGGTGCATGTGTGCCACTGTGTGACTCTGGAGGTCAGAGAACAGTCCTGGATGTCGGTCCCTGCCTTGTTTGAGACACAGTCTCTCTGCTATTGATATATGAGGCTGGCAGTCCTGTGGGCTCCCACTTAGAGGGAGGGATTCTCCTGTTTCCAGATTTCATCTCTCTGTGGGATTACCGGGTTATAGCTCTGTGTGCTTGTACTGCTAGTGTTTTGCCCATTGAGCCATCTCGCCTGCTGCATTTCCTCCTTTTGTGCTTGTTCTGGCTAAAAGAGACATCACACTTTCTCTTGAGACACTTGTCTTGGCTCAAATTCTTGCCCGTCAATCTAGACACCCCCCTTATTGAGATGGAGTCTCTTTGGCTCAGGCTGGCCCTGAACTTGTAATGACCCTCCTACCTCAGCCTTCTTAGTTTTGGGATTACAGACTGGTATCCCAGCAAAATCTGCTTGAATCCAAACTATGGATTGTCCAGTCACGGCTTTCTATAGCCACAATGAGGTCTTTCCCTCTCAAGAATGATGGGAAAAGGCTCTGTGATTCAGATTTCTGTCTGGTCCTTGAAGGCTCTTGGTTTGTTTAGTACATTTATTTGTTTGTTTTTTAAACCTATGTATATATGTATGTATGTATGTATGTATGTATGTATGTATGTATGTATCTATCTATCTATCTATCTATCTATCTATCTATCTATCTTAGAGCAGAACCACACATTGCTTTGAGATAGGTTGTTGTTAGTGATTGTGCCCTTGTCTTTTTGTATATTTTGTTTTTTTACTAGTATGCCCTCAGAGTCAGAGCGTTTGTTCTACAATCACCTTTTGAAACAGTGACTCTTAAAATAAGGACATTTTCTCTCTAGATCTTCAGAAGCATGAATGAAGCAAATGTAGCATTTATAAAAACCCTTTGGGATGAAGGGTGACAAGGGCCTTTAAGTAAATATTCAATAATGGAAAAATCAATGAAAATGTTCTTAGGAAAAGAAACTGCCCACCTGACTTTGTGGGTGTCGCCTTTCTTTGCTCACACAGTTTTCCTTCCATCTGATAGTCTCAAGGTGACATTAGGCTGCACCTTGTCAGTCATGCTTTACGTGGGTAGATTTCCCCACTCCGCTGTGTGTGGTGGTTGCATCTAAAGTATGGAACAAATGTTTGCTAATGAGCATTTTGGGGGAGCAGTCCGAAGGATACTGAATTACTTATTGGTCTCTGTTAACTGGGAAGATTCTCTTACCAGGCCCCTACCGGTCTTAGTTGCTGTAGCCCGTCCTTTTTGGCCAAGGTCAAAGAGAAAAGGTTTAGGTCCAGAGAACTTGAGTGGTTGGCAAACAGTGGACACTGGGTACATGAAGCAGCCACTTGCTCTTGATCTCATACTCGCTGATTGGCATCATTGTTTCATAGACCAGGCTGGCCTGGAGCTTGCTCCTGACGTTGATTATGAGTGTGAGCTAGTATACCCTGTACCATCACTTTCTTACTGTAACTGTGGTTCTGGTTGATATCACACCAGGTTTGCACTGAGCAGCAATGTCCCCCACAACTTCCTAGGTTGGATCAAACAGCATCTTTTCAAAATAATCAGGCAAGGGTTCGGTTAAGGATATCTTGGTACATATTTATAATAAAATACCATTCAGTTAATAAAGAAAAAAGACATATCTTTACATATTCCCTCATCTCATTGCTTTTTATTTTTATGTTACTTATTTACTACATGTATTGGCTAATTTATGTTGCTATGGTAAGACACCACGACCAAAGCAACTTAAAGAAGATAATCTACTTGGGCTTATGGTTCCTGAGGGATTAGGATCTGCCGTGGTAAGGAAGGGCAGAAAGCACAGAGGCCCACACAAATGGTGCACCTCTAACTTCTCGAAGCCTGCCTGCATCCAGTGACATACTTTCTCCAGCTTCTTACAACTTAGTTGGGCACCAAGTATTCAAACGTCCAGATTAGGGGGACATTTTTCACTTAAACTATCATATTTTCAGGTTAGTACGAAAGTTACCAGGTTTCCCCATGGCATATTCTTGCCCCATGTCAGTACATTCTGTTCCCACGTACACCGTCACCCGCTGTCCTTCCTCGCGCTCCCCAACAGCGTGTCCTGCACTTGTTACCGCAGGCAGTACCCTCTTCGCTGTCTCAGCATATAGATCCCATTCTTTTCGCTTTCCTCCCTCCCTAAGAGTTCTTCCTTCTGTCTCACAATCTCTTTCCTAGTTTTGTGACATACATACATACATCTACAAACACATAATACTATTTTAAATACAGATGCCACATATAGGAGAAAATACTCAGTCTTTGTCTTTTTGAATTTGGTTTATTTTGCTTGACATATGTGTTCCAACTGCATCCACTTTTGGGCAAATGTCATGATTTTGTCTTTCTTTATGGTTGCACAAAATTCCATTGTGTATATGAACCACATTTTCTGTATTCCTCCTGTGTTGATGGATGTATAGTCTGGCTCCATTTTCTGGCTGTTATGAATAGTGCAACAATGAATTGCATGCACAAATCTCTGTGGGACGCTGGCTTGTTTCTTTGGGTGTGTACCCAGGGGTGAAATTGCTGAGTTATATGCTAGCTCTGTTTCAGTTTTTGGAGCAGTCTCTATATTGAGCTCCATGGTGCCTGTATGAGTTTATCCTCCCACCAGCAGTGATTAAGTACTCCCCATTACTTTCCCCACATCCTTAGTATCTGAGACATTTTATTTTCTTGATGCTAGCCATTCTAACTTGGGTGAGATGAAATCTCAAGGCAGGTTTAATTTTCATTTCCCTGCAGGCTAAGGGTGTCAAAAACTTCTCAAGTGCTTGGACATTTGTGTTCTTTTCTTTTGAGGACTGACTATTCAGCCTTAATGTGGTACAAAGGATCTTTTCTAAAACACAGTGTTTAGTTTAAAGGAGAAAAAAAGGAGATACTGATCAGTGGGTATAATATGTGATCTACTTATATGTTTATTTTAAGTATTATATATAGCATATATTACTGTGTGTGCATGTGTGTAGGGTATGGATATGGGCATGCTACTGAGCCTTTGTAGAGGTCAAAAAACCCCAAAATTTGGAAGTTGGTTCTGTCCTATGCCTTGTTTTTGAGGCAGGGTCTCCCCTGTTGTTTCTGTCACCACTGCTGTCTAAGTGAAGGATGACTCTCTTGTCTTGCCCATCGCACTGTGATGGCCTTGGGCTGGTATTATAGAAGTGAGCCTCTCCTCTGGCTTAGTTAATGCGTGCCTGGAGCTCTAACTCAGGTTCAGGGTTGTGTGGCAAGGACTCTTACCTGCTGAGCTGTCTTGTAGGTGGTTTTTAGTGTGAATACAAGTACCAGGTGGTTTTAAATTTTGACTTATTTTGCTTAGCATATGCTCTTCAAGTGTGTGTGTTGGATATTTTAGGTAAGAAATGCAAGAAATTGATAGCCAAATGGATTGCTGTTCAAGGACAGGGAAATGGAGAGGGTACGGTGAGAGGGAATTTTAACTGGAACCCTCTTACATGAGTAGCAGCTTTGCAGTGTGTTCTTGGCTCGGCTCAACTACATTTCCCAGAATTCCTTATGCTGTGTCTTTCCAGTTAGAGATTACTGGACGAGTGTCGGAAGGTAGAAGCAAAGACGTGCTGTAGCTCGCACTGCCATTGCTCACCTGCTGGCAGCCAGTACTGTCATAAGGCAGGCAGTGTCTGTGCTCGCACTGGGTCCTCTCTCTTAGATGGAAATTTGATCTTTTCTGACTTCTCCACCAGCTCTGACTTCTCTGCCTCGCTGTGATGAGTGAATCAACCTCTCCTGCAGCACACCGAGGCCACAGCACTGAGAACCAACATTCTTTGGTCCAACCTCCTTGGTTCTCATCAGACATAAGGGTTCCAGCTTGTCCTTGGCATCCCTTACCTTTCTATTCATATCTGCAGATTCTAATATCAGATGCGGAGACAGTGTCACACAGACTGGATTTCCAGCCTCTGCTGTTCCATTACTATGTGTACAAATCCTCTATTGGGTGTGCGCATAACTCTGATGGTTCTAGGACTGAACTCTAATACAGAATTACTAGATTTTTTTAAAAGCATGCTCATACATTATCCACTCAAAATTAAACAAATATTTCAAGTGCAGATCTAGAAGCCATGAGTACCCCTTCTCAGATCCCATTGGGGGCTAACGGGAGAGAGCTAGAGGTGGCAGCGGTGTGTTCATCTCTCCCTGCTCCTCAACCTTCAGCCAGTTTTTGAGATTTTCTCTTTATCTTTTGTTTTCAGCAAGCTGGGCATGGTGTTCCCAGCTCTCTGTGGTTGCCCTGCTTAAGTGCTCACAGTGGTAATGGAGAGGGAAGAAAGATTTTTCTTTCTCCCACCAAATTTAGGAATGTTTTGTCATTCGATACTCACCCCCCATCTTTTTTTTTTTTAAAAAAAAAAAAACCACTTGTGTTACTTTCATCCATGTATGTGTATCTCTGTGTGTGGCTACTTACCTGTGAGTGAGCCAGAAGAGGTGCAGGCCATCAGGAGCAGCCTGGCTGATGCTGGGAGCTGAACCCCAACATTCCTCATTTCTGGTCAGCTCTTCAGTCCCCAACACAACCAGCTTTTTGTGGGTCTCATGCTGTGTGTCTGCACACCGACGGCTAAATCTGGACCTTTTGGTTTAAGATTCCCTTAGGTTGGTTGTAGCCAGTCCTTTAAGGCTGGAGTTTTCTCCAGTGTGACCTCTGTGGAGTCGTAGCCTGCAGTTCTGAGCCTCATGTTTGGGCTAGCTGCTGAGAACTCTGCTTTGTCCTGTTTCAGCATATCTGTTGGGCCTACAGGCTTCAGAACTGTTCTCGCAACATATTGCAGAATCTCTCTCATGTGTTATAGCTTCATTTACAGCTTGGAGATTCAAGAAGACCCATATCTGCATGTTTTTTAAATTTTCCCGAGTTGTTTCTGTTTTTTTTTTTTAAATGAGAAGTTTACTTAATTAAACAAGAGAATGCTTGACTTGAAGGGAAGACTATTAAAGTTCATTTTGTCCTAAGCATATCCCCAGGTTGTTTAGCTATTTTTAAAACTTCTGTCTCCATTTGATATCAATGTAAACATAGTTTTAAAAACAGAAAGTTCCATATGCTTGTGCCATACACCAACTACCTCCTGCACAGTAGAAGGACTGAGGAGTGGAATGGAAGAACAGCACTGTGCTGTAGCCATCAGGGTGTTGGGAGACCAAGCTAAGGCTTTCTTACGGGGCTTGTGTTCTTGGTCTGTAATAAAATTCTGGAGGAAAATAATGGCTTTTCTTTATAGTTGACACCTGTCTACTGCTGGAACACATCAGTGGTAACTTCGTCTTTCATTTCAAGCTGTGCAGGTGTGTCTGTTCACTGATTGGCTGCCCGTCAAATTCTAATATGAGCTGCCTCACTGCAAACCCTGTTGTTCTCAATAGGCTTCCATTAGTCTACCATGTGTCTGTCTCTTAGCTGTGGGCACCACAGAGCCATCTCGCGCTGCAACCTTCAAAACAATGTGGCCCTTGTTCTCAGCTTTGACTCTTTCTTTGGGTTTTGTGCTGGTCATGGTGCACCTCACGGTTACCCCAGCTGTGGCTTCACAGAAGAGGTACTAAGTCACCACTGCAGGAGGACACAAGCAGTGCCCTGGTGTGTTTTGTCTGCCCTCCCTCCTTCCCTCCCTCCCTCCCTCTTCCTCTCATCCTTCCTTTCTTTCCTCCTTTTTTGAGACAGGATCTCTCTATACAGTTCTGGCTATCCTAGAACTAGCTCTTGTAGACCAGCCTGGCTTCAAACTCACAGAGATCCTTCTGCTTCTGCCTCCTGAGTGCTGGGATTAAAGGCGTGCGTCACTACACCCAGTTCCTTGCATTATTTCTAGAACTATTTTATTCTTTCTATTTTCTCTGCTAGTCTATTTTTGAAACTTACTTTTGCGGTAGAACTTTCTATATAGAGCCTCTTCTGTTTGGCTTCTCCAGAGAACAACTTTGTACAGGATTTGTACTCTGAACAGCTAACTTTTCCTCAAAAACTCTAGCTGCTGCCTCAGCAACCATGCCCTCCAAGGTGTTTCCGTCCCCCGGGAGGATGGCTACTGTCTCTGCACCCCACTTCCTCGTGCCTTGCCTGGGGAAGTGTCCCCAGCAGAACACAGATGACTGTGGTACTCACCTTGTATACTTCCCTTCTTTCAAGGACTGTATCCGTGTGCTATTGTCTGATGCCTAAAATGAGTCACCTCATACATTTTGTTTATTTTTATAATTATTTTAGGATTCTGGAGTAAGCAATTGTGGCTGAAGTGAAAGTCTGACTTATGTTTCTAGATAATATTGATGTCCTGGACTCATCTAGTTTAGGCTTCATTGGCTTCTTATCCTAGCTCATTCATGCCCTCTTTCCCTGTCATTATTGTCATGGTTCTGATCACAGTGTTCAGAGTTTTGTTGTTATGAATGTGCAGATGCAGATGAACTGAACTGTGCTCTCTGATGATGTCCCCTCTGCTTGCTGGAGTGGATATCTGTTGGCTTGCTTACCTTTTCTTTATGTCTTTGAATGTTTCTGTTTCCCTTCACCCATCTTACAAGCCATACTTGTGCGTGTGGCTGCACTCAACTGATGTGGCAGTGTTTTCTGCCTGAGAGTCGGTTCTGTGTTAATCTGATGTGCGGTTTTCTAGCTGATGTCAGGCACTATCCCATCCCTCCTATCCTGGGGATTTCCTTTCCTCTCTGCTGACTCTTTTTCTGGGGCCACAGTTTGTTTTGTTTTGGTTTATTTTCTTCTACACACCAGGACAGCTTGCAGGAGTCCGTTCTCTCATTCCATCATGTGGGTCCAGGGTTTGAACTCAGGTCCTCAGACTTGATGGCAATGCACAATGCAGCTAAAATATATCTCTATTTTAGTCTTTAAAACAAGAAACAAGTTTAAATTTTTATATGCATGAATGTTTTGTCTGCATGTATGTCTGTGTACTACAAGCAGGTCTGGTGCCAGTGGAGACCAGAAGAGGGCATCAGATCTCTGGAACTGGAGTTATAGATGGTTGTGCAGGGCATCTGGGTGCCGAGAATTGCACCTGGGTCTTCCGAAAGAACAGCCAGTGCTCTTAATTTCTGAGCCATCACTCCAGTCCCATATTTTATTCTCTTGTTAGCTGGGTATAACACTCTTGATGTAAAAATGTAAGTTCAGAGTCTTGAATAAATTACTTCATTACCTTCTAGCATTCAAAAATGTTACTGAAAGCCAAGCAATGATGACACACACCTTTAATCCTAGCACTTATGAGGTAGGGGCAGGTGAATCTCTGTGAGTCGGAGGCTAGCCTGGTCTACAGAATGAGTTCCAGGACAGCCACAACTACACAAGGAAACCCTGTCTAGAAAAACAAACAACGAAACAAAGAAAGTGCTCCTGAAAATGTTTGCTTCACTCTTTTACGTAGAACTTTAAATATTAACTGTGTTTCTTCTCTAGAAGTTAAAAAGAATCTCTTGCTCATTCAGTTGAAAGAAACAATATTTCTTGATATGAGTCTCATCGTTTGTGCCTGAGACTTAACTTAAACCTCATGTCCTTCAAATTCTTCTTGTATTGTTTCATGACTAATTCTCTTCCATTTCTTTTTCTATTTTTACCTATTTCTGGGATTCTTATAGATTATTTTTCTCAACCAAGCTCCTGATATGTGACTTATCTGGTGTTTTGTAACCTGGACATATGGGGTAGGACAATCAAGTTGGTGAATGTTTGCCTGATGGCAGTGACCTGGTGGCTTCTTTTTCAACCAAACAGCCTTGCTCTTAGTACTGTGCCTTACACCTGTCTTCTTCATGGATTACTGATTCTGCTAGCTGAGCATTTTTGAAATTTTACCAAGTAAATGGGTCACTTTCTGTCCATACACCATACTCTACAAATACTCGGATTTGTCCTTCCTCTTTGTGTCCCTTCATTGCCATTATCCATTGGCTTTTTGTTTTCTTTTTTCTTGTTTGGGCTTTAGAATCTTTCACTTTCATTGAATTTTCTGATTTATGCTAATTTCTTGTTTTTGTTTATTTGGGGATTGTACAGCCTGGTTTGTGTGTCAACTTGACACAAACTGGAGTCATATGATGAAGAAGTCTCATTTGAGGAAATGCCTCCATGAGATCCAGCTGTAAGACATTTCTCAGTTAGTGATCAATGGGGGAGGGGCCCAGCCCATGGGAGGTGGTGCCATCCCTCGGCTGGTGGTCCTGGGTTCTATAAGAAGGTGGGTTGAGCAAATCATGTGGAGCAAGTCAGTAAGCAGCACCCCTCCATGGCCTCTGCATTAGATCCTGCCTCCAGGATCCTACTTCTGCTTGAGTTCCTGCCTTGACTTCCTTCAGTGATGAACAGCAATGCTGAAGTGTAAGCCAAATAAACCCTTTCCTCCCCAACTTGCCTTTTGGTCATGTGTTTTGATGCAGGAATAGAAAACATAACTAAGACAGGGATTTTACCTATTTACATTTTTTTGGAAAAAAATGAATGAGAGTGTCTTTATTCCGAAACCTTAAAATGAAAATTATAGAAAGGTTTATCTTTTGTATATGTGTGTGCTATGTGTATGAGCATATGCCATATATGTGCAGTTTCCTATAGAGGCCAGAAGAGGGCACTGGATCTTCTGGAGCTGGAATTACAGGCCATTGACATGGGCACTGGAAACTGTACTCAGGTACTACGGAAGAACAGGAAGCATTCTTAACTTTAGGTGCATTTTCCTGTCCCACCATCCAGCTCCCAAATAACCAAACAGAAACTTCTTACTCATTATGAAAACTCTGCCAATATCTTAGGCTTGTAGCTACCTCTTATAACTTAAATTAACCCGTATTTTTTATTAATATACATTTTACCACATTGCCTTTACCTTTATCCCATTTTGTGTGTCCAACTTGTTCTGCATCTGCTCAGCTTCTCTGCTCTTTTTCTTTACATTCTCTCTGCCCTGAAAATTGTGCAAGCTATTGGCTGTTTAGCTTTTTATTAAACCAATCACAGTGACATATCTTCATACATTATAAAGAAATATTCCACAATACTTTACCATGGAGTCATTTCTCCAATGCAATAATAATGATAATAAATAATAATAATAATAATATCAATAGCCATTATTATTGTTGAATGATCCATGGATTTCTTTCTTAGTTTCTTTTTCCCTTCTTTTCTCTTGGATCTCAAGTCCTAGAGATCAAATCATTCCTTCTATTCTTCATTGTTCATAATGAGCAGTTCTCCAGTTACTGAGAGGCTGTACTCCCACTCGCTAAGCATGGTAGCATAGAACAACAAGAGCTTGTGCTCTGTAACTGGAACTTTCTGTTCTGCCCAGCTGTTCTCAGATACCTGATAATCACTTCCAAATATTGACTCAGAGTTTTAATATTACTTATAAATGTTCAACCAATAGCTCAGGCTTATTACTAACTAGTTCTTACATTTTAAGCTAACACATATTCTTTATTTACACTCTGTTGCATGGCACAGTCGTCTCCTGCTCCCTCTATGAGCATGGGCTCAGCCATGCGCATCTGCAGTCCCAGCCACCTTGGAGACCAGGGCAGGGAAGTTGAGTTCAGGACTGGTCTGGGCAGCACAGTAAGAGCATTTCCATGAAACAAAACAGTCAAATAAACACCACAGAGTGGATGAGTGTGGTGTAGTGAAAGAGAATAAAAGTAGGGAGGCCAAAGAAGACCTCACTGCCGAAATGCCATTGACCCTTAGACTGGGAAGGAATTGTCCCTTTGAATATGGGAAGTGTTTGATTTGCTGAAGGGAAGGTAGCCATGCTGGAGTCTAGCAGATGAAGAGGAGCCTGGTTCTGGAGGGGACTGGAGTGGACTGTGGTGCCTGGGCATATGGCATCTTCTAAGCCAGCTAAGGACTGGAGATTTTATCTGAGTTACACTGAGAAGCCATTGACAATGTAGTGGTGTGATAGTGGGTGGGGCTAAGGGGGAGTATGATGTCATTCTGCCTTCCTATTTTAAGCTGGAGATGGAAGCAGGACAGAGCTGCAGTGAGGGAGACTGCCCCTCTTGCAGCAGATCAGGGGCAGTGCTGGAGTCTTTGAGGGGGAAGTTGCAGGCAAGAGGACAGGCAAGGCTTACCTTGAGATGAACTGGTCAGGGTTTGTGAAGCCTGTGAGGGATGGAGTCACAGTTGCCCCCACTAACAGCTGAGAGGCTAGGTGTGGGAACCACACTCAGAAATGATCACCTAGGGGTAAATCCTCACACACCTGAACAAAAGGAATCGGGATCCTCCGAAGCTCTCAGACCGGAAATGGGACTTTGAAAAGTGGCCTGAATTTATTTCCCAGCATTGCTCTTAGGCCATGGGAGAAGGATGACGATAAAATGACAACGTGTGACCTTCCTTGGGCCTGCATGGAAGCCTGGAACAAGAATCCCTCTGAGAGGTCAAATATTTTGTCTTAAATGGCACAGACCATAAGGGAGATAAGGAGACATTCAAGCTCAATCAGTATTTGACAAAAAGCTTGTTCTCTCTCTCTCTCTCTCTCTCTCTCTCTCTCTCTCTCTCTCTCCTCTTTCCTCCCCCACTCTTCAGGATTCTGCCATGTAGATGTGGGTGGCCTGGCTCTCATTATGTATCCCTGACTGATCTTGAAGGAAAGGCAATCCTCCTGCCTCATCCTCTAGTGTGCTGGGATTACAGGCTGCTACACTGGTTAGTACATTAGAACCCAGATTAAAAGCAAAAATTGCCATCAATGTCAAGAATAATAAAAACCTGTTGGAACAAAAAAGGACCTTCCCTGGACAGCCTAAAATTGAGCGACCCTGTCAAAGGCCAGAGGGTGTCAGGGATCTTCCTGAGCTAGGCTGGCTACTTACCTCATCATGGGTGACTTTAGCTCAGGCTCCTCCTGCCTGGGACAGGGATGAGTCAGCTTCTGAGCCATTCTGCTGGGAGCTAATAATTAACTGTCCCCATTTCTGCCCCGCCTGGGACTCCAGTTGCCTTCCATCTCAGACCAGGGACAGTCTGGGGCACCAGCAACCTTGGAGATGGCAAGGCTGTGCTTTTTTGATCACAAGGCACACTCTTATCTCTGGTTGGTCTTTTCTCCATTAATTCACACCTCTTATCTTTCCCCTCTTAGGTCTCCTTGCAATGAGCTGTCTTCTGCCCAGTGAGCCTGCGCTCTGTGCAGGTACCCTGTCCCTGGACTGACCCCTCTGAGGGTTTCATTTGTCTCCCTGTGGCCCCCATCATGCCTGACCCTGTCCAAGCTCTCTTTGATCTGTCCTTTGTTTCTGCTTTCACCTAGAATTCTTCCTTCTCTTTCGAGACTGTGTCCTATCCCATTCCAGACATTCTCCTGACTCTAAGGGGGTGATGTTTCTTAGAGTCAGACCCTTTGTCCTCCAGAAGGAGTGGAAGCGGCCACTTGTGTTGTTAGAGGAATGGGCCTTGAGCACACAGAGTGAGTCTCCTGCATTCTCCATCAAAAGAGATGGAGAGCTGAGGTGGAGAAACAGGAAGTGAAGGGCCTGTTGGCAGCTGAACCTCATTCCTGCAAGCAGTTAGGAATGAGGAGCCTACTCTGTGCACCATGGTGTGGGGCAGAGCCAGGATCTAAAACTACATATCTGTGTTAATGATGATCAGGGCTCCCCGAGCCTGGAACCCTGGCAAGTGAGGACACAGGAGAAGGAGACAGCCGGGAGCTGTCTGGACCAGATGTGAGCCATGACATGTAGAGCCCCCAGCTGTGAAGGAGATGGAACCAGAGACCTGGTTCTGGTCACAATAAGTGATCACTTCCCCTGGCTTTTTGTCCAAGCTGGCCTCACACTCTCCTTAGTGTCTCTTCAGGCTGGAGTTGCCCTGAATGCCAACACTGGTCTGGCTCTGGGCATTCTGCCACCTATAGCAAACAGAACAGGAGAGTATGTCCTTACTGTCGCCATCCGTGTTTGCCGAGACTGAGGGGTGGTGGCAGGGAGGAGCAGAAACACCTGCTGGAGGGAGGGAGGATGTTTGGTGCTCAGACATGACTGGGTAGCCTGGAGAGACCCTTTCCTGGTGTGTGAGGTAGGCCAGGCACTGCTGCAACTTTGAAATATCCAGTTTTAATTTTTTTTAAAAAAAAAAACAACTTAAGATAGAAAAGCAAAACCCCAAAGTGCCCGACTGCCGTCTGTTTGTACTCTGTCGGAGGCTAGTGTGTCTGGAGAGCAGGGGTGACGAGATGCATGCTTGGGAAAAGACCTGCAGTTTGTGCTGTGTGAGCTGCAAGGGTCTGTGTAAAGAAAAACATGGTCTGAGTTATGTTTAAAAACAAAGCAAAATACTGTTCCAACCACCAATAAATACACAAATGGAAAGAGGCAAGGAAAGGGGAAGGAGGGGGAGAAAGGAGGGAAGATGGACACATCATGGTCGCCACGTTGCTAGAGGGCAGACTGGGGGTGTGTGGGTGGGGTAGGATCTCCTGTTAGCACATAGGAGGTGCTGGGATGGGCTTGGTGGATTCAATGGGAGTGCCGGGAAGGTGCCAGACTCTGAGTGTAGCTTGAAGATAGACAAGAGGCTTTCCTGGTCATTGGAAATGACACCAGAAAGACAACAGCACAAAGGGCTTTAACAACTGGATCATGGAGTTGTTGTTTAGTAAGAAGCCAAAGATTGCAATGTTACTTCTTAACCTGGTCTGTGGTGTCCCCTTGACTCTAGAATGGAAACAAGACCACCCTTGGCACCTGTCATTAGGCCTTTCATACTGTCAAGAGGCACTGTGGATATCATGGGGAAAAAAAAGCCTGAGGTGCTTAGTCAGATCTTGGGCTTCTGCGGGCCAATTGTACTCTGCAGTTTGAGACACTGGGCGTAGGAAATCCCGGAGTTAATTGAGCCTCTAAAACACTGGGGATTCTGTGGATCTTCTTCTTGGTAGTTGGTTCCCCAGCTGCGTGTAAAAAGCTGTAAGCCAGGAGCTGGAGAGATGGCCCAGCAGTTTAGAACACTGGCTTCTCTTCCCAGCAATCACATGATGGCTCATTCATGGCCCTCTAACTGTAGTCCCATGGGATCCAGTGTCCTCTTCTGCACATGCAGACAAAACATCCCTATGCATAAAAATACACATGAAAAATCTGTCTTAGAAGCTCTGAAGCAGTCCTGCATGTTGTTGAGCTGGTGTGAAGACAATAATGCCTGATGTGTTTCTGAGCACACCCTAAAGACAGGAGCCATTTGAGTGTGACACTGTAGGGGAAAGAGGCCCTTGGTCAACTTCACATTTACCACAGCAGTAGACATCTGAGATCTCTGCTTGAGGACTTGACAGCTGGACAAGTTTCCCAGGTTATCTTTTGAAGTGAAGGGGCTCTTAGCTATTTATTACTTACCATAAGCTGGGCTTTGCGGCACACCTCTGTAATCCCAAAACTAGGGAGGTGAAGAGATGGGGATCGGTGTGAATTCAAGGCCCAGCTAGGCTCCACCTTGAGTTCAAGGCCAGATAAGGACACAGAGTGAAACTCTGTCTCTTTTGAGCGTAAAGTCTACTGATACTATTGTTACTGCCAATAGCAGCAGCAGCAGCAGCAGCAACAGCAGCAGCAGCAGCAGCAGCAGCAGCAGCAGCGAAGGCACTGTAAATGGAGTCTTGGGAGCAATGCTTGCTTGTGTTTATGTAGCTCTGGCTAGACTGACAGTCATTGTGTAGAACAACAGGCTGGACTCGAACTCACAGAACTCTGTCTGCCTCTGCCTCCCGAGTGCTGGGATTAAAGTGTGCCACTGTGCCTCGCTGCTGGAAGCAAGTTTTTAGTGTCACAACTTAACGTTAATGGAAAGAGGAAAAGTAAATAAGTGAATGACTTAATGAATGTAAACCATAAAAATCTTTACAAAGGGAGGTGGGAGTGGGAGAAGGGGTATGAGGGGAACTATGTATGTAAAATGAATAAAAATTTAAAAAATAAATGTACTGAAAAAAGTATCAAATCCGTTATAGTCAGTGTCAGTGTAAAGGAGAACACGGATAGACATGAGTGACATGAAGTGGAGCCCCGATGATGTCAGCGCCTGTACAAAGACTTCCGCACATGCACCTTAAGTAGCAGGAAGGCTGGCTCCTGCTTCAATCTTCAGTACTTGTGTGGCATCAATTGCAAACGGATGTTATTGAAAAACTATTTACTTATAGGATATGATCGTACGCAAAAAAATACACCCAGAATAGTCCTAATCTGCTGATGCAAAAGTCAATGAAATTTACTTACATTTTAGCTTAGTCTGTTTTTTTTTTTTTTTTGAGACAGGGTCTCACATAGCCCAGGCTAGCATGAGACTCTCTATGGACTTCTCGTCCTTCAGCTTCCACTTCCCAAGTGCTGGCATTATAGATATGTGCAAACATGTCCAACGGACTTGTCTCATGCTTTAGTTTTTAAAAATTTAAATTATGTCATATGTGTGGTGTGGAGGAACATGTACATGCGTGCAGGTGCCCACTAAGGCAAAAGGGGTGTCAGATGCCCAGAGGAGAGTTGCTGGCACTCTGAACCCTCTGATGTGGGTACTGAGAATCACACTGTGTCCTCTTACAAAAACAGTAAGAGCTCTTAATCACCGGGCCATCTTGCTAGCCACATTTCTCATGCTTTAAATGGGCCCAGAACCCTCTACATCTTCAGAAATCCATAACAGGTTCTCCAGAAAGAGAACATCAAGAGTGTGGTGTTGAGCTCTCAGGGTAGGGGGCAGGGCTGGCTAGCAGGGCCTCACACACACCAGGCGAGTGTGGTCACTGCGCTCCACCCAGCATCTTTGTTTTGAGACAGATCTTGCTATATGACAGGCCTCAGACTCGTGGGCTTAAGTGATTCAAGGTAGAACTTTTCAAAGTTAAAACACATATGCCGCCATGGATGGAGTGTTCCTTGAGAAAATGATTTCCAAACTTAAAATTAGCCTGGTGGTGAACACCTTGTACTCCCAGTGCTTGGGAGGTTGAGGCAGGAGGATTGCTAATATCAGGCTAGCCTGGGCTACACAGTAAATTCCAGATCAGCCAAAACTATTTATATATAAAAAGAAAGAAAGAAAGAAAGAAAGAAGAAGAAGAAGAAGAAGAAGAAGAAGAAGAAGAAGAAGAAGAAGAAGAAGAAGAAGGGGGGGGGCTAGAGAGATCATTCAGCAACCAACAGCACTTGTTGCTTTTTCTTTTCCGAGAGAAGGTTTCTCTATGTAACAGTCCTAGCTGTCCTGGAACTCGCTTTGTAGAGTAGGCCGGCCTCAAACTTACAGACATCTGCCTGCCACTACCTCCTGAGTTCTAGGACTAGAAGTGCGCACCAGCTCCGCCCAGTGGCACTGCTGCTTTGGCAGAGGATCTGGGTTTGGTTCCCAGCATCCACATGGCTTGAAACCAAGTGTAACTCCAGTTCCAGGGTGTAGTAATCTCTCTGCTGGCATTGGGACCACCAGGCATACTACTAGTGTTCACAAGTGTGTATGCAGGCACTCACACACACATAAAAGAACGGAGACAGTGGGGCTGATCTATTGGGAGCTCACCAATGCCAGCTGGACTGTGAATCGAAAAGCAGGGGATAAACCCGGACTCTCTGAATATGGCGGACAATGAGGGCTGCTGAGAAGCCAAGGACAATGGCACTGGGTTTTGATCCTACTTC
>NC_022020.1:4719504-4728261 GCF_000317375.1 Microtus ochrogaster
AAAAAATAAATAAAAAGAAAAATGGGCTTGGGTATAGTTTAGTTGGCACCATGCTTGCACACACAAAAATCTGAGTCTGATCCTCAGCCTAGACGTGGTGTCACATGCCTGTGATTCCCTTGAAGCACAGAGGCAGGAGGATCAGAAATTTAAGGTCATTCTCAGCTACACAGTGTATTTAAGGTCTGTGAAAGCTACCCAAGACTCCATTGAAAGGGAGGGAAGGAAGGAAGGCAGGAAGGCAGGAAGGCAGGAAGGCAGGAAGGAAGGAAGGAAGGAAGGAAGGAAGGAAGGAAGGACGGACAGCGTAGATTGCTTGAGAAGTGACCTGAGGTGATAAGAAGGACATAAGGAAGACCTAGAGCTGGGGCTCCCCAGGCCCCTCTAATTCTCAGCAGACCTCTGAGCTTCTGGAGGCAAATGGTCCCTATAGTTTTGGACCTGGGTTTTGTTTCTTGATCTTCATTTTTTCCCAGTAGCTCCCTTGTGGTTTCCAGGCTCTATTAGGTAAACTAACTACAAACAAGCTTGTTCTTTGGTAAGAATGGGTCTCCTTTCAGTGCCCCAGCCCCTAACACAGACGTGGCTTTCTAGCTGGGTCGCATCTATTGGATGCGACGGAATTGGTGTGAGAATTCCAAGAGCCTGCTGAGTTGCTGAACCACCTGGGTTACTAACTCCTGGAGGGCCTCAGCCCGGACCACAAAGTTGGCCCTGCATCCCGTCTTATCTTTCATCAGTGCAGGTGCCAGTCTGGTCTGACTGCTCTCCCCAAGGGATGCTCTGGCTGGGTTTGGCAAGCATGCAGCAGGGCCTTGCTTGAAGGCCGCAGACCCATGATGCACATGCAGATTGCCCTGAAGCAGCATTTTCCCAAGGTTTGGCTGTACTAAATGTTCCTCCCCCAGACCCTGCAAACCTTGGACTAGAAACTGAAGTCAAGGGAGGGTTTGAGGAAGGGCAGAGGGGACGGAAAAGCTTTAGTAGGCAGAGCAAGGTCACCCAGCTGCCGCTGCTTTCCACACTCTCTTATCTGTGACGCCACCAGCCCCCAAGGCCCTCTCTTTTCTTTAAAACACTTGAATCACTGAAAATGATAAAAAAGTAACTCAGTTCTGGCCTTCTGTCTCAGACATAACAGAGCTTGCCTTGATATTGAGACTGTGCTGATGGCGTGAGCATGCTCCTGTGGCCCAGAGCATTGCAGGAGCTCTCTTGCTGGCAGAGAGGTCACTGGAACAAACTGCCACCAAGGCTGTCACCCATGCAGACTGAACTTGTGAGCAGTAGACCGGTGACTATTCTTTAACAGGGCTGTGAATGGTATCTTGTCGTTCTAGGCCTCTGCAGGGGACACAGCACGAGCAGGTCAGGAGCAGCTGGCTTCAGAGCTTATACCACCTCAGTGGCAGTACTCTGTGTCACCATGAAAAGATGGTGGGAAATGGGTGGCAGTCCTGCCTTGTTGGAAGTGCCACGTGGGTGCAGCGAGAGGGTGTGGTGCCCAGAGTGTACAATCTCCTGCAAACCAGAGCCTCAAATTCAGTGGCAGTGAAGTACGGATTTAAAGCACAGAGCCAAGTTCGGATGGGAATGGCTCATTGGCTTGGGTTTCAGCACTTGCTCGACATTCAGTTGAAGCTCTAATTATGTTTGTCAATCTTCGCCCAAAACAAACCCGCTACATAAATATTCATGCAACCACTAAAGCCACAGCCAGGAAACCAAAGCCAAACAGAGGAAGCCAGGGCAAGGCTGACCTCTAAGTTCTTTCAGCATGTGTTAGAAACACGGATTGGAGCCCAATAGATGCATTAGGTACGTTCTGCTTTCTGACTACTGGTCTCTTGTGGAAATTACTTCACGTCAGTACGTTTACGTGTGCCCCATTCTTCCAAGAACTGATGGTAAGAGTAGATGTGCTGGCGCACACGTGTAGTCACGGCATTGAGGAGGTGGAGGCAGGAGAATCAGAGAAAAGGAGGGCAAGCTGGAGAGACGGACCAGCAACAGCTAAAAGCATTGGATGTTCTTCCAGAGGATTTGGGTTTGAATCCCAGCACCCACATTGGCTACATAGTGAGTTTGAGGCCATCTAGGGCTATATGACCCTGTCTCGATCAATCATCAGTCAATCAATCAATCACTTAATCAAACAATCAAACAAGATTATAGGAGAGTCTATCGTACGCACAATTGACACATGTATAAACTTTTGCTACATTAACGCTATGCCCATGAACATCCTGTATGTACTTCTTAGGGCATTAGGGCACACTAGTCATTCATCTAAATCACACCATCATATGGTCAATAAAACACAGGGGGAGGGCACAGTTTAACTTGTGTTGACAAGGAGAGTTCATAAAATCAGAGGGATAATTCCATGTCTGACTGTGTGAGATTATCTCTCATATGGTCTCATATACACAAATATTTATCACATATATACTAAATTCTAGAAACCATTTCAAGTACTCAGGTATTTTATCATAGAGCAAAGCCACCTAAGATGACTCCTGGAAGATGGATAATGAACTCGGCAGAGAAGGAAAGTTCTAGCATGTTGGAGAAAACAAAGAGTGATGGAGCAGGACGTGGGGCACTTGGGTCCTGTGGTAGCTGAGGACAGACTCAAGGATCACCTGGTTGGCTGGAGTTGTGACCTTGAAACTCTCTCTAGCTGATAGGTTTGCAGCCCCCCACTCTCTTGGTCATCTTCCCTTGAGAAAATGCCAGCGAGCCGGTATCTACTTTCCATGTGTCACTCACAGAGTAGAGTGGGGCAGAGGCCATTTGTGCTGACGGTGATGTCATGCAGCTGTCCCATATTGGATTTACGGTTGTCGCAGCCCCTGGGGTGGCTGGGTTGCTCCCTTTTATTTTTCGGGAAGAGCCATTAAGCCAAGTTATCCTTATTTGGTTTCGCTTAAGCTTTTAGTTTTCAACCTTAATGCGGGACATTTGTGAATCTTTCCCCGAAGAGTTTCTCTTTTACATTTTACTTCATGTTTCTTCTTTGTGGAGCTGCTAGGTCTTGACTCTGGGTAAGTAGCATTATTGGATCTCTCTTTCATGTATGTATGTATATATGAATATATTCAGCCAAACTAGGAAATCCAACCTTTATTCTGGGGACAATGGGGAGCCACCAGGGAGTAGCAAGAAGAGAATTGCCCTGCAGAAACAAGTGAAGATTTATCAGAGAGAAGCAGGAGAGCAAGGAGGGGTTCAAACCGCGCTGGGGAGAGTGCGTGGACCTCAGCAGTGTCAAGAAGGGAGGTGGGATGGCCCTCGAAGGTCACCTGACTGAGGCCCTTTTCCAAAGTGAGGACAATGGGGAGGAAGCACTTTAGGATGAGGCTGAGTGAGATGGTGATATAGGTCCTGAGTTCCAAACAGTGATGTCCATGGGGTCTGGAGATGGTCTAGCCTATAAACGAAGAAAAGGGAGCTAAGAAGATCATCTGCATATAAAAAGGATTCCAGAGCAACTCTGCCCCATGGAATAGGATTCTGAAGTCTCTGTGAGGTGGGGCAGGCAAAGCTGGGAGGGAGGGCAGAGGGTGTAGAGATGTGGTTTCCAGGGTGATAACAGCTCTTCTGCAGGGCTTTTGCAATCCAATCCAATCCAGAAACTGGCAGCAATTGCATTGTGTGGGCAAGATCTTCTACTGAGTGGCCAGAGAAGGAAGGGTGGTCTTCCCTCTTGAGGAGCTTGAAATCACACAGTGAGTTTCAGAGTAAAATGAGCTCTGACTGGACTCATGCTAATGGGGAGACGTCAAGATCAGCAGGAAGTAGAGTAAGAATAGTGAGAAGGTGCTCATTTGTATTCAAAGGGAACCCTGGGAGGCTAGGGCTGGAGGACCTTGAGTTCTCCACCAGCCTGGGCTGCATACAAAGTTCCAAGCCAGTATGAACTCCATGGTGAGGCCCCACCTCCAAGACACCAACCACCACCCAAGTCCTCACAAAATAGCAAAGACAACAAAAGGTGATTTTGTCGGGATGGGTGATGGAGAGGTGATTCCCCCAGGTCCTTAGGAATTGGGGGTGGGCACAGCAAGAAATCAGTTTATACTTTCTCTGCTTTGCTTTGCTGCTAGTGTCTGCAGCTTTGTCTGACACCGAGTCAGTGCCCCGTGGATACTGGTTACATGATTGAAGTACTGAACAACTCATGGCCAGTGTGTGAACGCAGACGACGAGCTGCACTGTGTATGGGTTGCCCAAATATGGAAAGTCTAGGTTGGACACTGAACTTTGAATCAATATAGTTGTGGGCTGACCTTATTTGTTCCCCAAAGCCCTTGTGTCAAAAACTTAGGCACCAACCCATGGTGCTATTGAACAGTGATGGAGTCTGCAGAAAGTGAGAGCTGCTGAACAGAAGGTAGGTTCCTGGGAGGAAATATCGGGAGCCCAGCTTCTTCTTGTCCCTCTCTTCACGTCTTTGCTCAAGCACACTCTGCGCTAGTGATGTTCTCCCCACAGGTCTCATAGCAGCAGAGTCATGTGACCTCAAAGTAAACCCTGTGAAACTGAATCAAAACCATGTCCCCTTCAAACTTGATCGCCTCCGGTATTTTTGTCTTAGTGACAGAAAACTGACTAAAGGCAGAGGTAGCCTTGCTACCCTAGAGAGACAAAATGAAAACTTTACAGTTTAAGTGGAAATGTTGATTCAAGAAAAACTGAATTAGATGTCCTTTGGCCCTGGAATGACCAACACATTTGAATTTCTGTTTCTGTCATACATTTCTTGCAACCATCAGCTTTTGACTGAAAAGGTTTTCTTTTTTTAAAATATTTATTTATGTATTTATTATGTATACAATATTCTGTCTGTGTGTATTCCTGCAGGCCAGAAGAGGGCACCAGATCTCATTACAGATGGTTGTAAGCCACCATGTGGTTGCTGGGAATTGAACTCAGCACCTTTGGAAGACCAGGCAATGCTCTTAACCTCTGAGCCATCTCTCTAGCCCCCTCAAAAGGTTTTCTAAGGGCCTGTGTGCTCTGACCCTCTGCTAAGTTTTGTGGGGTCCAGTGTAGCAGTGTAACAGCAGTGTGTAGTCCCTCCTTGCAGGAGCCCTCATTACCCTTACCCTCCCATGCCCAGAAAGACTGGTCAAATGTCAACCTTTAATATTGCCTGTTAAAGGAACAGATCAATGAATGGACATGTGGTTTTGTGTGGAGACAAAGCCAACGTGAGATAAAAGGACTTTATTATCTCACAAAGCAATAAATTGAGTGTAAATGATTATTGGGGTTCAGAAGAATAGGATGAACTTTGAAGCCATACCATCAGAGGCAACAGTGCTCACAGGCATGCCTTTGAAAGCAGACAGCCTGGTTTAAAGCATATTCTTACTGGGGCTGGCTGTATGACCTTGGCCTTGAGTTGGCTCCCCTGAAGAGCAGGACTAAAATGATGCATCTCACACAGGGTTCTTGTAAGCATTCGAGGAACCTTGGCAAAGTCTCCTCAGTCCCCAGAACACAGGTCCTGACCCCCCCCCCAGTCCCCAGCACACAGACCCTGACTCCCCCAGTCCAGCACATAGGACCTGACCTCCCAGTCCTTAGCACACAGGCCATGACCCCCCAGTCCTCAGCACATAGGCCCTGATCCCCCAGTCCTCAGCACACAGGCCCTGACACCCCAGTCCTCAGCACACAGGCCCTGACTGCTTTTACAGCTGGGCCTGGATAACTTTAAATACTGATTCCAGGCTGGATTTAGACAATTCTTTTTTCTTTCTCTTTTCCTTTTGTTTTTCTTTTTTATGGAGCTGGGATCAAACCTAGGTCAGCAGGAAGCTCATTACACTGAGATACATCCTTGGCCTAGACAGTTTTCAGAATCTTTGTGACTTTTAATTGTTTCAAAGATTAGTTTTTCTTCTCATTAGTGTATGTCCCTGCATGCCCTTGAGCACTCGTGTGGGTATGGGGTCCTTCAGAGGGTGTCAGTCTCCTGGAGCAGCTGGGAACCCGGCTTAGATCCTCTGAAAGAGCACCAAAGCACCCAAACCACGGAGCTGAGCCAGCACTCCGGTTCTTCTGCCCCTTTGAGCCAGGGTCTCATATTCTGTAGCTCAGACTACCTTCAAACTTTCGTGTTTTTTCTGTCTTAGAGCTTGGAGAACAAGCATGTGACAACATATCCAGCATTCCTTTATGGGACAAGAATCTTCCCTTGTAAGACTGACGTGGAATTGAAAGGAGACCTCTTGTTTCTATGTGTGTCCCATAGGATGTACCAGCAAGTGTGCAGTGGATGAGAGACACGCTTGAGTCACTGATAGTGAATTTGCTGAGAGAGACCTTCCAGGAATGGAAGGCAGGGCATGATGGGAGTGTGTGCTGAGAGAGAAAGGTCCCAGTCAGACTTTGAAAGACAAGGTGTCAGGAAGGAGAGACCAGACATTCTGGGTAGATGAAATAACTTGGGAAAATCTCCAAGGAAAGGGTATTTAGTTGCCAGCAGGAGAATAAAAAACAGACTTGATGAGATGGGAGGCCAGTTTTCTCAATACAGAAGGTCAGAATTCTTTGTAGTTAGATTCCCCAGTGAACGCTTCTGGGGCTGGGATTTGTCTCCTGTTCTGGCCAATTAGATTATGGTGCACATCTATCCCCAGCACATGCCATTTCATATTAGGAAGGTGGACCTTGACTGCCTAGGGTAAGCTGGACATTGCTTCCTAGAGCACAGGCAGGACTTCACGGAGAAGGGCAGCCACCCGGCACAGGCAGTCCTGTGGCCTGTAGCTTAGTGGTGGACCAGCATCCAGAGGCCTCCCATCTGCAGTACCACAGCAAACACTGTAAGGAGAAATGGAGGGTCAGGCTCATAACCCAGCAGTGGAGAAACAGAGGCACAGAAGCTGGGATTTTGAGCACGACCTAAGCTTTATAGAGCGTGAGCTCTGGGCCAGCACAGGCTGCAGAGTGAGCCCCTGTCTAAAAAACAAACCAACAAGCAAACAAAACCAGCAACAAAAACCACTAAGGAAGAGGGGCGGGAGGGAAGAAAACAACTTAAAATGGTGGGTCGTGGATCATGGATGAACTCCTTGTGGTTCTGAGAAGGTGTTTTCCACATATGTCAGAATTCCATGCGAAATATCAAATCCACTGTAAGCAATAAGACTTGTTCCAACAGTAGAGCTGCCAGCTGAGTCTGGAACACGCTGCACACACACACACACACACACACACACACACACACACACACACACACACACGCGCGCGCACACAAAGAAAAAAGAAAAAAACTTCCTTGTCTTTCACTATGAACACAGGCACTTTGTCCAAAGGTCAGGCCTGGGCACCGTGGAGCCAGCTCTGGAGGCTGCCTGTGGAAGGAGGTAATGTGAGAAAGCTTGGTCAGAAAAATGAAAGAAACACTCAAATACACAATAGAACAGTCTTATCCCTTCAGCTCCTGCTAGAATGTATCTCTCTAGCTTTCCTGTAATTTCTGCCCCCATGGGTGATATGGGACCCCATTCCAAGCAGATCTCTAGGCACGTGCACGCCCATTTGCTGGTGGCGCTTTATAGTTCCCCACTCGCTGACCTCGGTTAAATGCTCATGAAAAACCAGAAATTACAGCAAATGCCTGCCACCCCGGCACCCAAGAAGTGGAGGCAGGAAGTCATGAGTTTGAGATCAGCCTTTGTCTTGAGAAACTAAAAGAAGGGGCTGACAGCATAGTTGAGCAGATGAAGGTGCAGACAGTCAAACCTGATGACCTGAGTGTGATCCCTGGAATCCACATAGAAGGAGAGAAGAGACTCCTGTGGAATGTTTTGACTTCCGAGTGTGGCATGACACATGTTCATGTCACCACCACCCTCCATTAAAAACAAACAAATCCTAAACGAAAAAACAACAAAAATAAATAAATAAACCCTCATCTTTGTGACAACTGCATCCTACATCTCCTCCCACAGTGCCGCCTCACGGTTGACGGTTGACGTCTTTGTACAGTGGGCTGATTCCCTGGCTGAAGACAGAGGAACCAGGTCTTCAATTGTTTTGGTTTGCTCCCTGGCCCTGACGGCACTTCTGCTCCATTCTAGAACTCACTACATGTTTGTTGGTTGACTCTCAGCTTCCGCAGCAGGGACAGTGGCTTTGATTTCAAATCAACATGGTGAAGGTGAACTAGATTTTTAGGGATTGGTGGCTCTCAGAGGAAGAAGACTTGGTCAGGTGAACAGGGGACAGAGATGCCTCTGACAGGCGTGTGCACACGATGGGCTCTGGCTTCTGCTTTCCCCATGCAGGCTCCACAAGAAGAAATGCAGCAGCGAGCAGAACTATGACAAGGTGATCTGTGGCGATCTCGCCCACCCAACCCTGAACCACTGGCACTCAAATAAGTCCTGCTTCCGGAGGACCAGCTACTGTGATGACAATCCAGGAAGGACAGTGCCCTTTGAAAAGCAAGGAAGAAAGCAATCAACTGAGGATTTAATTCTGTTTAATGCTCCGGGACTTCTGTTTCCAGTTTTGAGGAGTTCCTGGCAAGGGCGTTTTGAAGTCATTAATCCCAGGGTGATCTGAAGGGCTTGCAGGCTGCTGGTCCTGGAACCCGGTACACTGTATTTACAGCCTGTGTTTGTTCCAGAAAGGCTGGATGTGAGCCGGGCGGTGGTGGCGCATGCCTTTAATCCCAGCACTCGGGAGGCAGAGGCAGGCGGATCTCTGTGAGGTCGAGACCAGCCTGGTCTACAA
>NC_022020.1:4728401-4740695 GCF_000317375.1 Microtus ochrogaster
GAGAGAGAGAGAGAGAGAGAGAGAGAGAGAGAGAGAGAGAAAGGCTGGATGTGGCCTAGTGGCAGCAGGGAGAATCGAGGAGCTTAATTTGGAATCTGTTTTACAAACTTTGGTCACAAATGAGATCTCTAGGAAGAATTGGTTTGGTTCTCTGGTGCTGGACTCTGCAGCTGGGCATGGACACGCTGGCTGTGGCTCCTGTCCTCCTCCAGCTCCTGTCCACAGCTATCTGTTGAGTCACCTCAACTCTGACCTAATCCAGGCATCTGGCTCTAACGCTATACCTATCATTAGCATTATTATTATCTTTGCCATATTCAAGAAATTGTTATTAGTGAAAAAAACCAGAAATTTCAATTAAACAAAATTAAAAAGAATTTAGAATGATCCTCCCTGTAGGATTAATTATTGTCAGGTGTGGTTGAGCAAACCTGGAATGCCATCACTGGGTAGTGGAGGCAAGAGGCCAGTCTGGCTATATAGTAAGTTCACTCAGTGTTGGGCTGAACTACACAGTGAATGAAGTCCTGTCTCAAAATGCCAATGGCTGAGCTGGGACTAGCGTGTGATTTTTAAATTCTAGCACTCAGGAGACGGAGGCAGGCAGATCTCCATAAATTCAAAGCCACCCTGCTCGATCCACAAAGGGAGTTCTGGGCAAGTCAGAGCTACATAGTGACAACCTTTCTAAAAACAAACAAACAAAATCCAGTGATCCAGCAGGACATGGTGGCCCCTGCCACAGTTCTGAGCATTTGGGAGGCTGAGATGGGAGGATTGCTCTGATTTCAAACCCACCTTGAGCTAGAGTTCCAGGCCAGCCTGGGCTTATGGAGTGAGCTATTGTGCTAACAAACAAACAAACAAAAACCTAGAAAAAAATAAATGAGCACTGGAAATGTAGCTGGGTGACACAGAAGGCCCCGGATCCACCCTGATGTCCAGAACCATAAGAAAGCAAGACAAACAAAAGGGAAATCATGACCCCCACCTCCTGTTTATACATATGTAAACGAAACAGTAGCTTTCTGTGTGTATTATTTAGTAGCCTGTTTTTTGTTAAGTTGGATCCCTGGTTATAGGGAATCTGCGGCCACTGATGTAATAAGTCAATCAAATAATAATTAATAAATCCAGGTTTATTCTGAGCAAATCATTCTTGGGTGGCACCAGGGGGAATTGAGAAGACCATGAGGGGAATCCAGGAGGTGGGGGGAGCTTTTTAACACCTCCGGAGGTGGAGCAGTGGAGGCGGGCTTTCTCAGGGGCAGAGTCTGGATTGAGGCAACTCCAGGGGATGGGGCTTGGGGTTCCTCCTGAACATTTTTCACTTCAATAATATTTTATTATAGATCAGTAAACAAATATGGAGCATAATTTTTAAACACTTATAGCATTTTATTGTATGACTACATTTAAATATATTTTACAGGGTCTACGTGATAGCCTGGATGGCTTAGTAGCTGAGTTGATGTACTAGGGCTACTATAACAAAATACAAGCAGACTGGATACTTAAATCAAAATCTTTAGTTCCTTCCAGGCCAGAAGTCCAGAATCGAAAGGTTGATAGGTTTGAGTTCCTCTGAAGCTTCTCTCCTTAACCTGTTGCATCTTTTCCTCATGTGACCTCCCCTCTGTGTGATGTGTCTGTTGTAGGAGGGCCTGCTTGTTCATCCTGGCTGCCCAGCTAGCTTAGCCCTCAAAATAATCACACAGAAGCTGTATAAATTAAAACACTGCTTCACCCATTAGCTCTAGCGTCTTATTGGCTAACTCTCACATCGTGATCTAACCCATTTCTATCAATCTGTAGAGGTCGTAGCCTACAAGAAAAGTTTCAACACCTCACCTCCCGCCTCAGATCCATGGTGTCCCTCCAACTCTGCTTTCTTCCTCCCAGAATTCAGTTCTGTCTTCTCTGCCTACCTAAGTTCTGCCCTTAATAGGCCAAGGCAGTTTCTTTATTCATTAATGGTAATCACAGCACACAGAGGGCACTCCCACATCACCTCCCCTTTTCTATTTAAATAAAAGGAAGGTTTTAACTTTAACATAGTAAAATTACATATAACAGCTATCAAACAAGAATTACAGTTACAATATTTATATCTACTTTATTTTTTATCATAACTAAGGAAAACTATAATAATAACTATAAATTCTTCAACACCTTCAAAGACTCCAGAAGGATATAATGTTACCTAAGTAAACAGGAAGTGCATTGTAAGCAACTTCCACAACTCTAGAAATGACAGAGACATCTCACTGCCTGGACAGTCACCCAAAGTTCTTCTGTACTGTTGGGGCATCCATCTTTAGCCTACAGGCCCATAGTATCCAGCAGACTTTTCCATGAAGCAGGAAATTTCAAAGACAGCTCAGTCACTTTCTTCTGTATCCTGCAGAATGTCTCACAGACTCTTTCATGAAGCAGGAACCCTGAAGGATCATCTCACCTTTAGGCAAGTTCAGCAGTCATTTCTCTGCGGGCCTTGCATGTTCAGTGAAGCAGTCCAGGCAAGAGGAGTTTCTTGCCCAAATGGCTAAGGAGCCTCTTCAATGCCCATCTTCCTCTCAAAGTAATTGGTGCTGCCAGGAGCAGACATGTCTCATTGTCATGAAAAGTCCTAAGCCTGACTAATGGGATAATCAGTTTTATAACTAATGTAGATCTCTGTGTGATTTCTTTGGGACTTAACTGCTGGGGGACCTGGTGGGACAGAAACTCCGGCAACATGTGGGTGACAGTTATGTGATTTGATTTGTTGTATTGAGGGGTGCCCTCACCAGGACCTATCCTGGGTGTGCAAACTGGGTTTTTTGAGCCCATTCCCTATGGTGGGACACCTTGCTCAGCCTTGATACAGGAAAAGGGGCTTCGTCCTGTCTCAAGTTGATATCCTAGACCTTGTTGACTTACCAAGGAAGGAAGGCCTTACCCCCTCTGAGGAGTAGATGGGGTTTGGGAAGAAAGGAGGTGAGGATGGGTGAAAGGGAGGGAGGGGGAACTGAGGTTGGTGTGTAAAATTAAAAGTAAATTTTTAAACAAAAAATATGAAAAATGTTAGTTATGTGTACATGTATGTCTCTCTGTGTGGTTATGTGTGCATGTGTGTGCATGCCCAGAGGCTGAGAATCTCTCTGGAGTTGTGAGCCACCTATGTAGGTTCTGGGAACTAACTTCAGTTCTTCTGGAAGAAAAGCATGTTCTCTTAACTGTTAGCTCACACTACAATTTTTGTTTGTTTTCTTGCTTGTTTGTTTTGTTTTTTTGAGACAGGCTTTCTATGTAGCTTTGGAGCCTGTCCTGGAACTCATTCTCTTGACCAGGCTGGCCTCAAACTCACAGAGATCCTCCTGCCTCTGCCTCGTGAGTGCCGGAATTAAAGGCGTGCGCCACCACAGCCCAGCTTACTACAGTGTTTTAAGTCATTCACCAGTTGAATAGATTGGTGGTCAGTTTTGATTTTATTGCTTTGAATGAAGCAGCAACTAATATCCTTGTACATGTTTTTTGTGTGAAAATTAACATTAATCTCAATGTATATTCCCCAGAAGTAGAATTTCTAGGGCAATTGAATGAGCATGTACTTTATAAGAAAGTGACAAAGCGGCCACTCTCCGAACTTCATCATGCCGCCCAAGGATGACAAGAAGAAGAAAGATGCCGGAAAGTCGGCCAAAAAAGACAAAGACCCAGTAAATAAGTCCGGTGGCAAGGCCAAAAAGAAGTGGTCCAAAGGCAAAGTTCGGGACAAGCTCAACAATCTAGTCCTGTTTGACAAGGCTACATACGACAAACTCTGTAAGGAAGTGCCCAACTATAAATTTATTACTCCAGCCGTGGTCTCTGAGAGACTGAAGATTCGCGGTTCCTTGGCCAGAGCAGCTCTTCAGGAGCTCCTTAGTAAAGGGCTTATCAAGCTGGTTTCAAAGCACAGAGCCCAAGTAATTTACACCAGAAACACAAAGGGTGGAGATGCCCCAGCTGCTGGTGAAGATGCATGAACAGGTTCAATCAGCTGTACTTTTGGAAAAATAAAACTTTATTAAATCAAAAAAAAAAAAAAAAAAGAAAGTGACAAAGCAAGGAATTGTTTTCCAAAGTTGCTGGACCATTTTGTTCTCTCTCTCTCTCTCTCTCTCTCTCTCTCTCTCTCTGTCTGTCTCTTTGAGTCAGCCACTAGAATAGGCATCTCCCTGTGATTTCTATTTGCATTTCGCTGCTGACTGTGGATGCTTAATATCTTTTACTATATTCATTTTTCATTTTTTTACTTTCTTTAATAAAATATCTGTTTAAATATTTGTTCATTTCTTAAAGATTTGTTCTTTCATTATTTTTAAATGGTTTATTTTTGTTTTATGTGCATTAATGCCTGCATATATGTCTGTGAAGGGTGTTGCCTCCCCTGGAAATGTGGCTATTGACAGTTGTGAGCTGCCATGTGGGTGCTAGAAATTGACTCAAGTCCTCTGGAAGATCAGCCTTGTCTCTTAACCACTGAGCCATCACTCCAGTCCCCCTTTTATTATTTTTAATTATGTGTATATGTGTGGTCTTTGTGTGCATTGTGCAAGTGAGTGCAGGGGCCCAAACAGTCGAATCCCTCAAGCTGAGCTACAGGTGTTTGTGAGCCACCCAACAAGGGTGCTGGGAATCAGACTCTGCATGAGCAGAGACTCTCACTCTCTGAGCCGACTCTCCACTGCTCGGGTCTTAATGGTTGTACTGTGAGATTTCTTTATATATTTTGAATATGATTTCTTTATCAGATCCTTTTTGGCAGATGTTTTTCCACTCTGTGAGTCCCCTCATTATTCTATTAACTACATCTTTGAAAGAGCATAGTTTAAATTGTGATGAGCTTCAGTCTGCAAGAGGTTTGCAGTTGTAGCCTGTAGCTTCAGCTTTGTGATCCTTGCAAGTTAAATTATTTTGTTGTTGTTTTATTTTTTGCTTCTTGAGACAAGGTCTCACCATGTAGCTCTAGTTGTCCTGAAATTGCTCTGTAGACCAGGCTGGCCTTAAACTCACAGAGATCCCCCTACCTCTACCTCAGGAGTGCTGGGATTAAAGGTGTACACCATCATGCCTGGCTCAAGTTAAATTTGTGTGTGGTACATTGGTTAAGCCTTGCTTTATTTTTTAGCATGTGACTATTTAATTGTTCCAGAAATTCCACTCATTTTCCAGTCCTTCCATGTCTACCCTTGTAGCCTCCCTCCAACAGAAGAAATGTTCTTAAAAAAGTAAAAATAATTCAAAAATTTCCAGGTCACCATCACATATTCATTTTTTAGAATGGCTTACAGAGCTGTCGTGTGTCATCGTATACCCCTTTGCTCAAACAGCTTTCTGTACAAAAGCTCAGTGTGATGAGTTGCTGGTCTGATACAAGGCTCCACCATCAACACTGGACTCTCACTGAAATGTCTCTCAAGTATCCTGCTGTTGCCACAAGTCAGGGAGTTCCTGCAGCTGTGGTTTGGTGGGACTGGTCCTTCCTTTCCTGTGCTCCAGCAGATAGTAGATGGGGTGGATGCTGGGGTGGGCCAACTCAGAGTCCTGGATGTGGGCTTGGGCCTCTACCAGAACTGACCCACTGAGGTGAAGGGTGGGGTCATCTCTCCCAGGTGCAGGCAGTTCTCCCAGGGAGAACACCAATGCCCTGAACCAGTTCTAGAAGGGGGGGGTCAAGTTCTTCTGAGGTGCCTGGTAAGGGGCAGGACCAGCTCTCTGATGGCTCAGCCACCAGGGTTAGCTCTCCCATGGTCCCTGGTGGTAACATGGGTGGCAAACATCAACACAGACCTTGGCTGTGGTAGGACCATGGACCCAGACATGGCCCTTGGCAGCTTGAGCCTGGATGTCATGATAGCCTGGAATGCCAATGCAGGCCATCCAAATCAGTATGGCCCAGATAATAGCATGGCCCTGGAATACCAACATGGCCCCAGGTCTAGCACTGCTAGTTAAACATAAAGCCATTTACAGCTTCTAGTTCTTAGTAAATCAGTTAGTAAAATGATTTCTGCTGGAGGTGGCGAGGAGTCTGCAGTTGACTGCGGAAAGATTTCACTTCAACGTCATCTAGTATGCACCGGGCAGCAACATTTCTCACTGCTAAATGGGGACCAGTGAAGGAAAGGGGGTTTTACAGAAGGGTCAGGGTTAGGGTTTGGATCATTAAGGATAGTGCCTGGGTGGGGAGACAAGCTGGAGTCTTTAGAAGTTAGTGAGAGATCCAGGGTTGCTGTCAGGACTGAGTGCAAACTACTCTGGCATCCTTGGGATACATCGTCTTCAGGCTTACTCTAGAGGCCCAGAGTAAACCTTTGCAGCTCCTTCTGGGAAGATGCAGGGAAAGTCCTCCATGTAACCACCTAGGAGGGAACTTCAGCGAGTCTGAGACACATGCATTCTTTCTGTCTCATTCAGTAGTAGGCAGCACAGGCACCCCTTCCTCATCCACACACAGACCTCTGCAATTTACATGAAGATTGAAGCTTGGAGAAGCTGAGATATCTGGTCAAGAGCACACAGCAAATTAGTAATCTAGGCTACCCAAAGCAAAACTAGGGTCACCCCAACACACTCCTCTCTTGCACCTCCAGGATCTGATCAGTTCCTGAGGTCATGGATCTCTCTGCAAACACCACTTGAACCTCTGCTTTGTTTCTGTCCTATCCTGATGCTCCCCTGTTTCATAGAGCCAGCAACTGTTACACAGTCCTCCCAGCTGGCTCACCTCGCCCCCAGTCATCTTTAACTAAGCTAATATCTGCACAGCTGCCACAATGATCTTTCCAGAACTTGGTCTTGATAATGTCAAGTTTCAACTCCACAGTGGTTCCGAGTTGTCTTCCAGATAAAGATCAGAGTGCTCAGCTTGATACCCTGTTTCTTTTTTGGTTTGAGTCTCATGTCCCGTTGTCTTTTGTACTTTAGTTATTAAGAGTCCTTCCTGTGTGGTTGGAGAGATGGCTCGGCCATTAAGAGCACTCCATGCTTAATGTGGGAGGTTCTTCTGTTTATGCGTTTGTTTTATTGGTTAACGAATAAATCTGTTTTGGCCAGTGGCTTAGTATAATAGAGCTAGATGGGAAAACTAAACTGAATACTGGGAGAAAGAAGGCAGAATCAAGAGAAGCCATGGTAGCTGGGCGGTGGTGGCGCACGCCTGTAATCCCAGCACTCGGGAGGCAGAGGCAGGCGGATCTCTGTGAGTTCGAGACCAGACTGGTCTACAGAGCTAGTTCCAGGACAGGCTCCAAAGCCACAGAGAAACCCTGTCTCGAAAAATTAAAAAAAAAAAAAAAGAGAAGTCATGGTGTCACCAGAGGGGAAAGATGTGAGCTGCCATCTGGAACCTTGATGATCGGCCATGAGCCTAATGGTAAAATATAAAATAATAAAAATGGGTTAACCAAAGATATAAGAGCTAGCTAGCAACACGCTTAAGTGATTAGCCAAGCAGTGATTCAAAAAATATAGTTTCTATATAATTATTTCAGGTCTAAGTGGCCAGGAATGAACAAAAAGTTTCTCCCAACAAATTGACACACCAAGGTGGGTAACTACATCCACATAAAAACCTGAGAGAGCTGGAAAAGAAATTCTAGACACAAAAAAGTTCAATGAAGCTCAGTTTGCTATAAGCAAGCAGAGGCATGATTCCTTTAAGAGAGGTCTTCCTGATTCAGAGGTAACAAAAAAAGCATGGTTTTGAAACAGTGGCTTCCTGGGCCATGCTGGTAGCAGAAGCTCTGACTCTTTCGAGAGGTCCGGCTATAAAGCATTTAAATGGGGTTTGTGAGCAGGATGCTACTACTTGCTTAATGGCAACACAGACCTGCTGCAACCTGACCTTGGACCTGGGGCAGAGAGAATGGCTCTCAGAGGCAGTGAGCAGACCTAAACCATGTTGGACTGGGTGGTGCCAAAAGGCAAAGCAGTCTTAGTTCTAGTGAGGCTGCTTAACATCTTAAGAAGTGCTCACAGACAGAAAAGGATTTCAGATACCTGATAGGACATATTCAGATATAAAAGACCTCTAAATGAGACACAGCGTGTTTTAAAATGTATATAAACTTGGGAGAGAGAAGAAAAAGAGTATAGAGAGTTATAAAAAGAAGTAAATCATTTTTTTAAAAAAGTCTTTAAAGAGACAGAATACAGTCAGTCATAGATTAAAAGGAGTAAAGAAAAATAAGGCACGTAAATATGGAATATACACAGAGAGTCTGGATTTTGAATATTATTGTGTTTTCTTTTAATATTTTTGACTGTGAAGGAGCTAAGTACACAGAGAGATTTTATTGTATGGGCTGCTAAGCTAAACCAACATATATATTTTAAAGGCATCAGGACTTCAAAATTTGGATCTAAAGATCTGTTGCTTTTGAAAAGAGGTTCTTCTTTTGTTTCCACAGAGGATGAGAACCTGTGGAATACTTCCAGACTAATGTAGTTTGATGGACCAAAGCTCCCCAAAAGGTTACTGTGAATACCCCCCAAAATTACTTTGCCCAACAAAAATCAGGAAGCAGTTTGGAGAGAACTACGCACAAATTCATAAATATTGATTATAAATGTTGTTTACATTTAAAGGGGGATATGCTATAGATATGAATAATTTGCATTAGTATGGATTTTGCTCTACTGATACAAATTTAAGGTCAATTTTGTTATATGTATATTTCTGCTCTTGATTAAGGTATTGTGTTTATACAGCTCATTTAAAAATATAATGTAAAATTAAGAAATACAGGTTAATAGATAATCATATATAATAGTCAAGCTTGTAGTCATGTTAGTTAGGTTTTCTAGATATATACTTATATATTTCAGTTAGATAATCTTCAAACCTTTCAGAGACCTATGGAATATGGCATTAAAAATGTTTTAAGAACTTAGGACTTTTCATGACAATGAGAAACATGGGCTCCTGGCAGCACCAATTACTTAAGAGAATGATGGGCATCTAAGAGGCTACTCATGGAGTGTGTTAGCTTGATGTTATGCTGTATGAACTGGAGTGCAGGACCCACAGAAAAATGACTGCTGAACTTGCCTAAAGGTGACACCATCCTTCGGGGTTTCTGCTTCGTGAAAGAGACTGCCAGACATTTTGCAGGACACAGAAGAAAGCAACTGATTAACTTTGCCGGTATAAGGCATAAGAAATTTTCAAATTTCCTGCTTCATGAAAAAGTCTGCTGGATACTATAGGCCTGCAGACTGAAGATGGGTGTCCCAATGTTACAGAAGAACTTTGGGTGTCCAGACAGTGAACTGTCTCTATCAATTCTAGTGTTTTGGAAGTTGCTTATAATGCACTTCCTGTTTACTTAGGTAATAGTATATCCTTCTGGAGTCTTTGATGAAGTTGAAGAATAGATAGTTATAATTATAGTTTTCCTTAGTTATGGCAAGATAAGTTATAAGTTAACTTAGTTATAAGTTAAGATAAAGTAGATATAAATATTGTAACTGTAATTCTTGCTTGTTATCTGTCTTGTTATATGTAATTTTACTTTGTTAACGTTAAAACCTTCCTTTCTATTTAAACAAAAAAAGGGGAAATGATGTGGGAGGTTCTTCCATCTATGTTTGCTTTTATTGGTTAATAAATAGAGAAGCTACTTTCAGCCAATAGCTAAGCAGGATATAGCCAGACTGGAAGAGATATGAAAAGAGAAAAAGTGGGCTGAGTTAAGAAGAAGCCATGTTGCCCCGCCAGAAACAGATGCTGGAACCTGCTGAAACTTTGCCAGTAGGCTATGACCTTATGGCATTGCACAGATTAATAGAAATAGGTTGATTTAAGATATAAGAGTAAGCCACAAACAGTATTGCAAATAATATAGCTTCTGTGTGTTTATTGTGAAACTGGGCAGGATGGAATCCTCCACCACCTAACAAATGCTCTTGCAGAGGACTTGTGTTTGGTCCCCAGTACTCACATGGCTGCTCCCAATCTTCCAAATTCTAGTTCCAGGGGATCTGATGCCCTCTTCTGACATCTGCATGAACCAGGCATGTACATGATATGAGCCAGACAATTAATACACATAATAAAACAAAGCAAACAACAATGAGCTCCTCTAAACATGTCTGGCTTTTCTCCTGCAGGGTAACAGTCACACTTGTACCCTGTGAACATACCTAAAGCTGTTTTTAGACAACAGTGGCAGGCAATGGGTGTCGCTTGTCACATTTCACAGACCTGGTTCCAAATCATTGCAGTTACTCACTTGATGAATGTTTGTTAAATGCCTACTGGTGTGTGTCAGGTTCTTCACATGGATCAAAATACCTTGTCAGGGCTGTGGATGCAGCTGAGCTGCATTGTATACATAGGTAATGCATGCATGTAATCCCAGCTCCCAGAACTGAAGGCAGGACAATCAGAAGTTCAAGATTATTTGGTGCTTCACAGTAATTTAGAGGCTAGCCTGGGCTACATAAGACCCTGTTCTTCCCCCCAGAAGTTGTGTTAAGTTGAGCATGGTGGTGCTTGTCTGTAGTTCCAGTTATTAGGAAGGTTGAGGCAGGGGATTGTCTGGAAACAAAACTTTAGGATCCTACAAAAAACAAAATAAAACACCCTGTCACCATTTTAGAATCTGTTCATTTATTATTATTTCTGCTGTTATTATTGTTGCTATTACTAAGTGCTGTACTGGGGATCAAACCCAGAGCTCCATGAGTGCTGAGAGACTTCATTCTATTGCTACATACTTCGCCCCTTGTTACTTTATTTCATTTTAAAACAAAGACAAAGTTTAATAATCTTAATATAGTTTTTAGTTGTTTTTTGTTATTTTTGGGTTTTGTTTGTTTGGTTTTTTTGTTGTTGTTGTTTGTTTCTTAAGACAAGGTATCTTTACGTAGCTCTGACTATCCTGGAAGTTGCTCTGTAGACCAGGCTGGCCTCAAACTCAGAGATCTGTCTGCCTCTGCTTCCTGAGTGCTGGGACTAAAGGTGTGCACCACTACTGTATGGCTCTTTTTAGGATGAAGAGAAAAAAAGTACTTGGGGAGCAAGCCAGGCAGCTGAGAAGGTGGATGAGCTCAGTGGAGTCTCCCTCTGTAACCTTAGATTGCAGACTAAGGGTGCGGTCTGTGGGAGTGACTGTGGACTCTGAGTCACTTTGCTAAGGAAAAGCCTGTGAACGGAAGCAGGAGCTCCTGTACAGCCAGGCTCCACACTCAGTTGGCCACCCAGCTTCTGGTGAAACATGAAGTTTAGGGGATCTACCACACTGCTATGAGCAAAACAAAAGAGGCAGATGATGATACAACATCTGCCCCAGGACTGGAGAGATGGCTTAGTTGTTAAGAGCACAGACTGCTCTTCCAGAGGACCTAGATTCAATTCCCAGCACCTACGTGGCAGTTCATAACTGTCTGTAACTCCAGTTCCAGGGGACCTGAGAAAACACCAATGCACATAAAATTAAAATAAATAAATAAATTAAAAAACACAATTTAAGCCAGGTGGTGCACACCTTTAATCCCAGCACTTGGGAGGCAGAGGAAGGCAGATCTCTGTGAGTTCCAAGCCTACCTGGTCTAAAGAGCGAGTTCCAGGACAGGTGGAGCTACTACACAGAGAAAGCCTGCCTTGAAAAACAAACAAGCAAAAAAGGAAAAAAGAGAGAGAGAACATTGGCTGCTCTTTCAAACCTGCAAGGTGACTTACAACCAACTGTAACTCCAGTTTCAAGAGATCCAGCTCCCTCTTCTGGCCTCTGTGGGAACCAGGCACTCTTGTGGTACACACATACACACTGACAAAACACCCACACACACTGAGGTACACACCTCTAAAACCCAGAACTTCTGAAGCCGAGGCAGGGGTACTGGGAGTTCAAGGTCATCCTTGGCTATAGAGCAAACTGGAGGCAAGTCTGGAATACGTGAAACTTTGTTTTACACAACAATATACCCAAACAAACAACAGTAATATCAACCAAAACAAAACAGGGCCTCAAAATTGCCTGCGACTCTAGCCTTGGGAGGATCTGACACCTCTGCTCTCTTGGGACACCTGTGCTCATGTGCACATATCCCCACACTCAGAGATGCAATTTAAAAACAAATCCTTAAAAAAAGAATAAGGTGAGAATGGCAGGACAACATCCAGTGTTGTCATCTGACCTCCATACACATGCATGTGCAGCCACATGTGTTCACATGCACACACACAGCATTTACAGTTTTATATACACATGTGTTCACATGCACACACAGCATTTACAGTTTTATATACACATGTGTTCA